>NC_140015.1:41351274-41391689 GCF_964263955.1 Coregonus lavaretus | reverse complement strand
TGTTGGATTCCCTGGTAAATGAATAGATTGATTGTGTTATATTTAAGCAATAAGACACGAGGAGGTGTGGTATATGGCCATTATACCACGGCTAAGGGCTGTTCTCATGCACGAGGCATCGCGGAGTGCCAGGACACAGCTCTTAGCCGTGGTATATTGGCCATATACCACAAACCCCCGAGGTGCCTTATTGCTATTATAAACTGGTTACCAACACAATTAGAGCAGTAAACATAAATGGTTTGTCATACCCGTGGTATACGGTGTGTTGTACCACGGCTGTCAGCCAATCAGCATTCAGGGCTAGAACCACCCAGTTTATAAGTACAAATAAACATGGCTCTATACTTTCATCTGTGGCCTCCCTGCAAGCCTGGTCCCAGATCTGTTGTCTCCTTCTATAGTCTGGTCCCAGATCTGTTGTCTCCTTCTATAGCCTGGTCCCAGATCTGTTGTCTCCTTCTATAGCCTGGTCCCAGATCTGTTTGTGCTCTTGCCAACTCTAGTTCTTCTGACTATTCTTCTGAACTGTGATTATTGTCAGGTACCAAGCCTCATCAGGATGTGATTGGAGATGAGAGGATCACGATCATCCCAATCGCAGAAGTTAAAGGACTCCAAGGTACTGGAACTGATCTGGGACTGAGTTTACAGCATTTACCATTACCGTATATTAATTTATGCCATATTACCATATTTATGCCATATTACCAAATATTTATTTATGCAATATTACCATATACACTACCGGTCAAAAGTTTTAGATCACCTACTCATTGAAGAGTTTTTTTTCTTTATTTTTACTATTTTCTACGTTGTAGAATAATAGTGAAGACATAAAAACTCTGAAATAACACATATGGAATCATGTAGTAACCAAAAAAGTGTTAAACAAATTAAAATATATTTTATATTTGAGATTCTTCAAATAGGTACCCTTTACCTTGATGACAGCTTTGCACACTCTTGACATTCTCTCAACCAGCTTCACCTGGAATGCTTTTCCAACATTCTTGAAGGAGTTCCCACATATGCTGAGCACTTGTTGGCTGCTTTTCCATCTCAATTTTGTTGAGGTCGGGGGATTGTGGATGCCAGGTCATCTGATGCAGCACTCCATCACTCTCCTTCTTGGTCAAATAGCCCTTACACAGCCTGGAGGTGTGTTGGGTCATTGTCCTGTTGAAAAACAAATGATTGTCCCACTAAGCCCAAACCAGATGGGATGAAGTATCGCTGAAGAATGCTGTGGTAGCCATGCTGGCTAAGTGTGCCTTGAATTCTAAATAAATCACAGACAGTGTCACCAGTAAAGCACCCCCACACCATAACACCTCCTCCTCCATGCTTTATGGTGGGAAATACACATGCGGAGATCATCCGTTCACCCACACGTTATTATATATTTATTTATTATTATATTTATTTTATATTTATATTTTATAAATACACGTCTCACAAAGACACGGCGGTTGGAACCAAAAATCTCAAATTTGGACTCCAGACCAAAGGACACATTTCCACCAGTCTAATGTCCATTGCTCGTGTTTCTTGGCCCAAGCAAGTCTCTTCTTCTTATTGATGTCCTTTAGTAGTGGTTTCTTTGCAGCAATTTGACCATGAAGGCCTGATTCACGCAGTCTCCTCTGAACAGTTGATGTTGAGATGTGTCTGTTACTTGAACTCTGTGAAGCATTTATTTGGGCTGCAATTTCTAAGGCTGGTAACTCTAATGAACGTATCCTCTGCAGCAGAGGTAACACTTGATATTCCATTCCTGTGTCGGTCCTCATGAGAGCCAGTTTCATCATAGCGCTTGATGGTTTTTCGACTGCACTTGAAGAAACTTTAAAAGTTATTGAAATGTTCCGTATTGACTGACCTTCATGTCTTAAAGTAATGATGGACTGTCATCTCGCTTAGCTTATTTGAGCTGTTCTTACCATAATATGAACTTGGTCTTTTACCAAATAGGGTTATCTTCTGTATACCCCCCCTACCTTGTCACAACACAACTGATTGGCTCAAACGCATTAAGAAGGAAAGAAATTCCACAAATTAACTTTTAAGAAGGCACACCTGTTAATTGAAATGTATTCCAGGTGACTACCTCATGAAATTGGTTGAGAGAAATCCTCTGTAGCTCAGCTGGTAGAGCACGGCGCTTGTAACGCCAAGGTAGTGGGTTCGATCCCCGGGACCACCCATACACAAAAATGTATGCACGCATGACTGTAAGTCGCTTTGGATAAAAGCGTCTGCTAAATGGCATATTATTATTATTATTATTATTATTATTATAATAAGAGTGTGCAAAGCTGTCATCAAGGCAAAGGGTGGCTATTTGATGAATCTCAAATATAAAATATATTTAGATTTGTTTATCACTTTTTTGGTTACTTCATGATTCCAAATGTGTTATTTCATAGTTTTGATGTCTTCACTATTATTCTACAATGTAGAACATAGTAAAAATAAAGAGAAACGCTGGAATGAGTAGGTGTTCTAAAACTTTTGACTGGTACTGTATATTATGGGCAGGATAGACTCTAACAATGAGAATTACTAATCACCCGTTGTATAATTTAATGTTGGGCCCCGTGTAGTTCAGTTGGTAGAGCATGGCGCTTGCAACGCCAGGGTTGTGGGTTCGATTCCCACAGGGGGCCAGTATGAACAAAAAAAAATGTATGCACTCACTAACTGTAAGTCGCTCTGGATAAGAGCGTCTGCTAAATGACTAACATTTTTAAAAAAATAACAGTAGTTAGGTCTTGAGTCTATCCCATAATATAGCCCAGGTCTGTTTCTGAGTGGCCACTACCAGAGCACTGAGACATACTAAAAATCCATCTGTCTGTCTGTTTCCAGTGGGTCCTAGGATGGTGAGCTATGTTACCAAGGTGATTCTCCAGTCCCTGCAGCTTCTCCTGGTGTTGTTGAAGACTGACGTCCAGTCCCATATTCTCATGCAGGTATTTCTACTACAATACAATAAACATGCTGTAAACGTTCATAATTATTGACTGGAATAACTTGCAGAACAACCTGTGAACTTTCATTTATTCTATTCTGTTTTATTCAGTTCTATAACCTGTTATGTCATGAGACGTCTACAGATACTGCTGTGATTTCCCCCCCCAAAACAACTGGTAGAATGCTGTTTATGTGCCTTGCTTTAGTAAAGGTTGAATTTAATGTTGGTTTTAATAGTGTTTATTAAGGACCTGACCTGACATTATATTCTATAAATTCTGTTCTATTCCGTTCTATCCTACTTATTTATATTATATTATATTTTTATTCTTATTCTATTCTGTTCAGTTGTACTTGCCTCCTCCCCCAGAACCCTCCAGGACTGCCCGGTATAGTGTTGACATGGCTGGTGTGTTATTGACCTCCTCCCCCAGAACCCTCCAGGACTGCCCGGTATAGTGGTGACATGGCTGGTGTGTGGTCTGAGAGGAACCAGGTTCATCATTGACTGGCACAACTACGGCTACACCATCATGGGCCTCTCACACGGCCCCGACCACCCCATCGTCAGGCTGGCACAGTGGTCAGTAACGTCACCATGGCTGAGTCCCAAATGGATCCCTGTTCCCTATAATCAGTTCATTCGGAATGTATTCAGTCCCCATCCCTTTTTCCAAATTTTGTTACATTACAGCCTTATTCTAAAATGGATAAAATAAAACATTTTCTTCATCAATCTACCCACAATACCCCATAATGACAAAGCAAAAACAGGTTTTTTTTTAATTTTTTTGCAAATGTATAAAACAAAAAAAACTCTCCCGAGTGGCGCAGTGGTCTAAGGCTGTGCCACTAGAGATCCTGGTTCGAATCCAGGCTCTGTCGTAGCCGGCTGCGACCAGGAGACCCATGCGACGGCGCACAATTGGCCCAGCGTCGTCCAGGGTAGGGGAGGGAATGGCCGGCAGGGATGTAGCTCGGTTGGTGGAGCGTGGCGTTTGCAACGCCAGGGTTGTGGGTTCGATTCCCACGGGGGGCCAGTATGAAAAAAAAATATATAAAATAAATAAATAATGAATGCACTCACTAACTGTAAGTCGCTCTGGATAAGAGCGTCTGCTAAATGACTAAAATGTAAATGTAAAATGTACATAAGTATTCAGACCCTTTGCTATGAAAAATTGAGCTCAGGTGCATCCTGTTTCCATTATTCATCCTTGAGATGTTTCTACAACTTGATTGGAGTCCACCTGTGCTAAATTTAATTGAATGGACATGATTTGGAAAGGCACACACCTGTCTATATAAGGTCCCACAGTTGACAGTGCATGTCAGAGCAAAAACCAAGCCATGAGGTTGAAGGAATTGTCCGTAGAGCTCAGAGGCAGGATTGTGTTGAGGCACAGATCTAGGGAAGGGTACCAAAAAATGTCTGCAGCATTGAAGGTCCCTAAGAACACAGTAGCCTCCATCATTCTTAAATGGAAGACGTTTGGAACCACCAAGACTCTTCCTAGAGCTGTCTGCCCGGCCAAACTGAGCAATCGGGGGAGAAGGGCCTTGGTCAGGGAGGTGACCAAGAACCTGATGGTCACTCTGAGCTCCAGAGTTCCTCTGTGGAGATGCGAGAACCTTCCAGAAGAACAAACATCTCTGCAGCACTCCACCAATCAGGCCAGACGGAAGCCACTCCTCAGTAAAAGGCACATGACACCCGCTTGGAGTTTGCCAAAAGGAACCTAAAGACTCTCAGACCATGAGAAACAACATTTCCTGTCTGATGAAACCAAGATTCAACTTTTTGGCCTGAATGCCAAGCGTCACGTCTGGAAGAAACCAGGCACCATCCCTACGGTGAAGCATGGTGGTGGCAGCATCATGCTGTGGGGATGCAGCGGCAGGGACTGGGAGACTAGTCAGGATCGAGGGAAAGATGAACGGAGCAAAGTACAGAGAGATCCTTGATGAAAACCTGCTCCAGAGCGCTCAGGACCTCAGACTGGGGCGAAGGTTCACCTTCCAACAGGACAACGATCCTAAGCACACAGCCAAGACAATGCAGGAGTGGCTTTGGGACAAGTCTCTGAATGTCCTTGAGTGGCCCAGCCAGAGTCCGGACTTGAACCTGATCGAACATCTCTGGAAAGACCTGAAAATAGCTGTGCAGTGACACTCCCCATCCAACCTGACAGAGTTTGAGAGGATCTGCAGAGAAGAATGGTAGAAACTCCCCAAATACAGGTGTGCCAAGCTTGTAGCGTCATACCCAAGAATACCTGAGGCTGTAATCGCTGCCAAAGGTGCTTCAACAAAGTACTGAGTAAAGGGTCTGAATACTTATGTAAATGTGATATTTCAGTTTTATTTTATTTTATACATTTGCAAAAATGTCTACAATACTGTCCATCAAGAAACGCTTGATCTTGTCCCCTGTCCTGTCTACGACCCATGTTCTTGTCCCCTGCCCTGTCTACGACCCATGTTCTTGTCCCCTGCCCTGTCTACGACCCATGTTACTGTCCCCTGTCCTGTCTACGACCCATGTTCTTGTCCCCTGCCCTGTCTACGACCCATGTTCTTGTCCCCTGCCCTGTCTACGACCCATGTTCTTGTCCCCTGCCCTGTCTACGACCCATGTTCTTGTCCCCTGCCCTGTCTACGACCCATGTTCTTGTCCCCTGTCCTGTCTACGACCCATGTTCTTGTCCCCTGCCCTGTATACGACCCATGTTATTGTCCCCTGCCCTGTCTACGACCCATGTTCTTGCTCCTTGCCTTGTCTCTGGCAGGTATGAGCGTTTGTTTGGGCGATTCTCCAGCCATAACCTTTGTGTCACCAACGCTATGAAGGAAGACCTTCAGAACAACTGGAACATCAAGTAAGGACTGTTTTACATTCAACATCAGTCTGTCAATCCATCCATCCATCCATCCATCCGTAGATAGATGGATAGATAGACGTACAGACGGACGGACAGACGGACGGACGGACAGATAGATGCAAAGTGGGGAGTCTGAATCTATCCCTGTCATCCTCATCGGTTCCCCTTGGCTATATACCTAGTTGGCTATATACCTAGTTAGCCATAACTAAACCCTTGATGTTAACATGTCTTAAGGGTCTGGACAGGTATCAGCAGTGTAGTGGCAAACCTTCTGCCGTATTGCTTCCACTTTACATATCTGGGTTAGGACCAAGGGGAGGGTGGGCGATGGACTTGGGACATGACAGGATGTGGAGACATACCTACAGACATGACAGGATGTGGAGACATGCCTACAGACATGACAGGATGTGGAGACATACCTACAGACATGACAGGATGTGGAGACATACCTACAGACATGACAGGATGTGGAGACATGCCTACAGACATGACAGGATGTGGAGACATACCTACAGACATGACAGGATGTGGAGACATGCCTACAGACATGACAGGATGTGGAGACATACCTACAGACATGACAGGATGTGGAGACATATCTACATGACATGACAGGATGTGGAGACATACCTACATGACATGACAGGATGTGGAGACATATCTACATGACATGACAGGATGTGGAGACATACCTACAGACATGACAGGATGTGGAGACATATCTACATGACATGACAGGATGTGGAGACATATCTACATGACATGACAGGATGTGGAGACATATCTACATGACATGACAGGATGTGGAGACATATCTACATGACACGACAGGATGTGGAGACATACCTACAGACATGACAGGATGTGGAGACATGCCTACAGACATGACAGGATGTGGAGACATACCTACAGACATGACAGGATGTGGAGACATACCTACAGACATGACAGGATGTGGAGACATACCTACAGACATGACAGGATGTGGAGACATATCTACATGACATGACAGGATGTGGAGACATATCTACATGACATGACAGGATGTGGAGACATACCTACAGACATGACAGGATGTGGAGACATACCTACAGACATGACAGGATGTGGAGACATGCCTACAGACATGACAGGATGTGGAGACATACCTACAGACATGACAGGATGTGGAGACATACCTACAGACATGACAGGATGTGGAGACATATCTACATGACAGGATGTGGAGACATACCTACAGACATGACAGGATGTGGAGACATACCTACAGACAGGACAGGATGTGGAGACATACCTACATGACAATGGTTTCCTATCCAAGATCAAACTATTGTCTGTCTATAGCTATCTTGTCTGTAAGTAGTATTGGTCTTTCCCAGATGATTGATTTTACAGGCAACAGAAAGAGAAGATAGTTGACCACTATTGTCATGACTTATTGTCTTATTCTCCCCCTATAGGGCGACCACATTGTATGACAAGCCACCTGCTATCTTCAAGGAGACTCCAGTGGATCTACAGCACCAGCTGTTCATGAGGCTGGCCAAGACTAACCCTCAGTTCCAGGTCTGGTGAGTCTAGTGTAGTCTGTTGATGAGGCTGGCCAAGACATAGATAACTAAAGTTATCCTCTTGGTTCCTGGAGGAACATAGGGCCTGTACTAAAGTTATCCTCTTGGTTCCTGGAGGAACATAGGGCCTGTACTAAAGTTATCCTCTTGGTTCCTGGAGGACCATAGGGCCTGTACTAAAGTTATCCTCTTGATTCCTGGAGGACCATAGGGCCTGTACTAAAGTTATCCTCTTGGTTCCTGGAGGAACATAGGGCCTGTACTAAAGTGATCCAACATTGCCGGTCTTGGGCTGCTTTCTTTGCCTTTTGACAGTATAAGGAGCAGTTATTATAATGTTATTACACTATCAAATACATTTAACAGACATGTAATAACACATTTCATAACCGCTGTGTATCTGTTACATTGGAAAGAGAAAGAACTATCATAAAAATATATATTACACTATCATAGACATGTCATAACACGTTATAACACAGGTTATATAACCACTGTGTGTCTGTTACAGTGGTGAGCCCCCTGGTGGTGAGACAGAGAGGACAGTGTTTACAGGTCGTGACCCAAGTGACCTTTCTGTGACCTTGACCTCTGGTCGACCTGCCCTACTGATCAGCAGCACCAGCTGGACCGGTCAGTACCCTACAGACAGAGGGTTCGTCCCAAATGGCACCCTATAGGCTCTGGTCAAAAGTAGTGCACTTTATATAGGGAATAGGGTGCAATTTCAGAAGCACCAGGAGACTCTGCATTTTGTCAGTTTAAATTGAAAAGCTTTTCTGGATTTTTTCCTATCTTAATTGTTTTTCTTACCTCGAGAGAAGTTCTAGCCTCGTCCAACCATCCTGATCTCGCGAGCTTACATTCTGTTTGGTGTCAGGTCAGGATGAGGATCAGACTAGAGCCAGCTTACATTCTGTTTGGTGTCAGGTCAGGATGGGGATCAGACTAGAGCCAGCTTACATTCTGTTTGGTGTCAGGTCAGGATGGGGATCAGACTAGAGCCAGCTTACATTCTGTTTGGTGTCAGGTCAGGATGGGGATCAGACTAGAGCCAGCTTACATTCTGTTTGGAGTCAGGTCAGGATGGGGATCAGACTAGAGCCAGCTTACATTCTGTTTGGAGTCAGGCCAGGATGGGGATCAGACTAGAGCCAGCTTACATTCTGTTTGGTGTCAGGTCAGGATGGGGATCAGACTAGAGCCAGCTTACATTCTGTTTGGTGTCAGGTCAGGATGGGGATCAGACTAGAGCCAGCTTACATTCTGTTTGGTGTCAGGTCAGGATGGGGATCAGACTAGAGCCAGCTTACATTCTGTTTGGAGTCAGGTCAGGATGGGGATCAGACTAGAGCCAGCTTACATTCTGTTTGGTGTCAGGTCAGGATGGGGATCAGACTAGAGCCAGCTTACATTCTGTTTGGAGTCAGGTCAGGATGGGGATCAGACTAGAGCCAGCTTACATTCTGTTTGGTGTCAGGTCAGGATGAGGATCAGACTAGAGCCAGCTTACATTCTGTTGGGTGTCAGGTCAGGATGAGGATCAGACTAGAGCCAGCTTACATTCTGTTGGGTGTCAGGTCAGGATGAGGATCAGACTAGAGCCAGCTTACATTCTGTTGGGTGTCAGGTCAGGATGGGGATCAGACTAGAGCCAGCCTACATTCTGTTTGGTGTCAGGTCAGGATGGGGATCAGACTGTAGGTTTTCTGTGTTGGACATAAAATACAATCCTGGCTCTATCTGGTTAATTGCCATGTGTACAACGTAAGTACATACAGTTGTCAGGTGTAAATACTTGTTAGGGTCTCTCACTGTTTCACCTATCTGTGTCCAACAGAGGATGAGGACTTCTCCATTCTGCTGAAGGCTCTGGAAGGTAATCATTATCATCTGCAGTTGGGCCCCATCTGTCCTTCTTTGAAGTCATCATGTCTAATCAGTGATTATAATTCACCTGTCTAGTCATTCCTAATTAGAATCAATCGTGTCCAATAAGTGATTATAAGGAAGTGAGGAAGGAAGGGTACACTTTAAAAGACCTCTCAGTGGTGTCCTCTTAGGGCCCATTGGGCTCTGGTTAAAAGTAGTGCACTACAAAGGGAATAGGGCAGTGGTGTAAAGTACTTAGGTAAAAATACTTTAAAGTACTACTTAAGTTGTTTTTTGGGGTATCTGTACTTTACTATTTATATTTTTGACTACTTTCACTTAATTACATTCCTAAAGAAAATATTGTACGTTTTACTCCATACACCCAAAGTACTCCTTACATTTTGAATGCTTAGCAGAACAGGAAAATTGTGAAATTCACGCACTTATCAAAAGTTACTTGAGTAACTTTCTATTAAGATTTCTATACTTTTACTAAAGTATGACAATTGGGTACTTTTTCTACCACTGGCTATATTAGGGTGCTGTTTGGGAGACAAGCCCTTGTATTAACCTGGTGTGTTTTCTCTACCAGACTACGAGGGGTTTGTGAAAGCAGGAGCTTCTCTTCCCTCGCTGGTCTGTGTCATCACAGGTAACTATAGTGTTGACAGTGTCCTGCTACTGGTCTGTGTGGTCTAGGCAGGATTACTGTAAAGCGCTTTTACATGCTGCGTCTGATTTGGTCTTTTGACCAATCAGATCAGATCTTTTGCCAATAATTAGGCAAAATATCAGAATTGGGCTGCCTGTGTAAACGCAGCCTTTGCGTCAAAGGCTGATGTAAAAAGGGCTTTATGAATACATGTGATTTGATTGAGAAGCCTCACAAAAAATTACATTGTCAACTAACCTATTGTTGCTAGATTAAACCAACTGAGAAAAACCTTTACAAGCCCTGTCAGTCCTATACTGTTAACCCTAGAGAACGTATTGTTTCAATTCCCTGGGGGTGTGTGTGTGACCAGGTAAGGGTCCGCAGAAGGACCACTACAGGAAGCTGATAGACACTCTCAGCTTTGAGCATGTGAAGATCTGTACTCCATGGCTGGAGGCGGAGGACTACCCTGTTCTGCTAGGTTAGTATGGTCTTCCTGTCCCAGGCTCAGCAGATCTGTGTGTGTGTGTGTACCGATGTTCTCCTTGTCCCAGGCTCAGCAGATCTGTGTGTGTGTGTGTACCGATGTTCTCCTTGCCCCAGGCTCAGCAGATCTGGGGGTGTGTCTCCATAAGTCGTCCAGTGGTCTGGACCTGCCTATGAAGGTGGTGGACATGTTTGGCTGCTGTCTGCCTGTCTGTGCCATCCACTTCCTCTGGTGAGGGAATAGTCTAAACCCTGGCTCAACAGTCACCTGTTACCACCGTGCAGAGGCTTTGTGCTGATCTGATCTGTTTGACTTTCCTGTGCTGTTTTCACTATGTATCGAACTCTGTTATATTCTCCTGTGTTGTCAGTCTCGCTGTTGTTAACTCTGTTATATTCTCCTGTGTTGTCAGTCTCTCTGTAGTTAACTGTGTTATTCTCCTGTGTTGTCAGTCTCTCTGTAGTTAACGCTGTTATATTCTCCTGTGTTGTCAGTCTCTCTGTAGTTAACGCTGTTATATTCTCCTGTGGTGTTATTCTCCTGTGTTGTCAGTCTCTGTTGTTAAACCTGTTCTATTCTCTGCTGTAGTCTACATGAGCTGGTGAAGCATGAGGAGAACGGCCTGATCTTCAAAGACTCTCAGGAACTAGCTGAACAGCTCAAGGTACAGTAGAGTAATATAATACTATTTAGCAGACAGCGAGAGGCTGAGGAGCTACAGATACCTGCTACTCTACCCTTGATTTATACCATGAGATCACTTGAGTCGAAAGAATTGACAATGTTTCCCAGTGGTATGATCCTGTAAAGTGGAATCTTTTCTAAAATATATTCTGTTTTATCTGACTGGAACCTGCTCCTGTGATAGTAGTATATCGTCTGATATACACATGGCTGGAATGCTGTTTTAGCCAGGATCCAATGTTCATGTCCCTATGTTGTGTCTTGCCAGTCTCTGCTGTGGGATTTCCCTGGCTGTGAGGAGGAGGGCAGACTGGGTCAGTTCAGGAGGAACCTCCGGGCCAGTGGAGGGCAGCGGTGGGACCAGAACTGGGACCAGAACGTCCTGCCTCTCCTCACTGGACCCTGACTCCCCTGTTAGACAGACCTCTCTACAGCAGCTGACTCGCCCCCTCGCTACATCTTCTCTCTCTGTCTCTAACCCCCTTCTTGAGCCTCCAATCTTTGAACATTTTTACATTTTAGTCATTTAGCAGACACTCTTATCCAGAGCGACTTACAGAAACAATTAGGGTTTAGGATAAGTGCCTTGCTCAAGGGCACATCGACAGATATTTCACCTAGTCGGCTCGGGATTCGAACCAGCAGCCTTTCGGTTACTGGCCCAGTAACCACTAGGCTACCAACTGCCACATGCTCCACTTCTTTGAGGACCTGTCGGAAAGAGATTGTTACATCAGGCTACTCTCTGTTCTCTCTCCCTCCCCATTTCTCTTTCTCTCTCCTCTGTCTCCCCCTTCTCATCTCTCTCCTTCTGTGGATCTCTTCATTCCCCTCTTAAACAACAGTTGAATGTATACATGGGATATTTTCCACAATGTAAATATGTTGATGTAAATAAAGACTTTATTACACTGTAATACATGTCTGGCTTGGTGTCGTATCGTCTGTGTCCCAAATGGCACCCTATTCCCTACCTAGTGCACTACTTTTGACCACAGCCCTATGGACCCTGGTCAAAAGTGCCATTTGGGATGCAGCTATTATATTATTATTATATGTAGAGTTTGATCATCTCTATGGTGGCTTGTCTGTTGTAAAGGAACACACGGGTCACTGGTCCTGTCATGACATCATGTTGGATTCCAGAACTTTCTGTGGAAGAGAAAAAAACAAGAAGAATAAAAAATATATATAATTTTGAAAGATTCATTAGTTTCAGATGTGAAGTGTGACACTTATAATTATAGATCCATTTAGAAAGGAATTCATCCAAGGCTATAGGATTTGATCTTTCCAGAACAGTGCTGACGTAGGAGATAAATCAAATGTACTGTATTTATAAAGCCCTTTTTACATCAGTTGTCACAAAGTGCTTTACTGTAACCCAGCCTACGAGGTGAAGAGTCCACTTGAAGACTGATTCATCCTCTACAGTATCTATGGGTTGGACAATCTCCTCACCTAGCTGCTCTTTGAAGCAGTTGGTTTACTAACAATAGTACATTTAATTTGTAAACGCTTTTCATTAGAGTTCTCAAAGCTCTAGATTTAGTACTGACCTAGCTGGTGTTTAAAGCAGTTATATGTGTTTGGGTTAGTACTGATCTAGCTGGTGTTTAAAGCAGTTATATGTGTCTGGGTTAGTACTGACCTAGCTGGTGTTTAAAGCAGTTATATGTGTTTGGGTTAGTACTGACCTAGCTGGTGTTTAAAGCAGTTATATGTGTCTGGGTTAGTACTGACCTAGCTGGTGTTTAAAGCAGTTATATGTGTCTGGGTTTCTGATGGTGGAGGAGACGTAGACATCAGGAAGGCTGCCATTGGCCGAACACCTCAGGATCTTAGAGAAAAGCTTCACCAGACAGCCAATGATATCTGGATCGTAAACCACGTCTATAACACAGGAAACAACAGGACATATGGCAGCTAACAACAATAGAATTAGGAAACACATTTGATACCTCACCAGCACATGGGGGCTGTTCCAGAAAGCTGGATCAATTAGTTTGCCAGGTAACAGTCCACAAATGCTTGAAATAACGCAATATTTATTTAAAAAAAATGTTTTTGTAATTAAAGGCTGGATTCAATCCGTATCACCGAAGCATCGCAGAAGATCCGCATAAAAATGTAAAGGTGATTTCTGATTGAGTCGACCTATGCAGTGTTTATTGTGAGGGCATTGTCTTTAATAGTCAATTGCGCTATAAAGCGGATCTTCAGCTTTACAGATTGAATAGAGCCCTACACTTTTGTTTTATGTAGAAGATATTACAACAATGAACCCCCCCCAGGCCATGTTCCTACCTGCAGCGATGACCGTGGTGGCTCCGATCTCTCTGAGCTGCTTCTCTGTCACCGCATCCCAGTCCAGATCCTCCACACTCACCGACACTCTGGGAGAGTTCTGGTTGTCCAGCCCATTGAGCTGGACGTTGTCCCTCAGTCTATGTAGAACGCTGAGGTGACAGTCACTGAACACGTACCTGGAGGGACTGCAGGACCTACACACTGCTATACCGGTGAACCCTACCCCACTGCCCAGCTCTAGGACTGTCCTGTAGGACGGGAGAGGAGGGACAGGACTCACACACACACACACAGGGAGAGGACACACACACACACACACAGGGAGAGGACACACACACACAGGGAGAGGACACACACACACACAGGGAGAGGACACACACACAGGGAGAGGACACACACACAGGGAGAGGACAGGGAGAGGACACACACAGGGAGAGGACACACACAGGGAGAGGACACACACAGGGAGAGGACACACACACACACAGGGAGAGGACACACACACACACAGGGAGAGGACACACACACAGGGAGAGGACACACACACAGGGAGAGGACACACACACACACAGGGAGAGGACACACACACAGGGAGAGGACACACACACACAGGGAGAGGACACACACACACAGGGAGAGGACACACACACAGGGAGAGGACACACACACAGGGAGAGGACACACACACCAGATTGAGGTGATGAGTAGTAACAACAGCATGAGTTGTTGTAGACACAACACAATGACACACACACACTAGTGTACCGACCTGCCAGTGAAGATGTGTGTGTTCTCCAGAGCCCATTCGGCTAGATAGAGGGCAGCATCCCATGTGACCAGGCCTGTAGTTCCTTCAGAGATCACAGCTGTACTCTCTGATAGACTCACTGCTTCTCCACACGGCTACACACACACACGCACACACACACACGCACACACACATGGTAAATATAACATTCATATTTCATTAAAGTAATCTTGAATTTTAATAATCATTTAATAATTTTTAAGAATAGAATAAGGGTCCCGTGTGGCTCAGCTGGTAGAGCATGGCGCTTGCAACGGCAGGGTTGTGGGTTCGATTCCCACAGGGGGACCAGTAGGAAAAAATGTATGCACTCACTACCGGAAGTCGCTCTGGATAAAGAGCGTCTGCTAAATGACAAAAATGTAAAAATGAAGAATACAGTCTTTGTTGAATACAGTGTGGTGTTTTGAAATGTGTGTGTGTGTCGTACCAGTAAATAGCTCTTGTAACACTCTGTCCCCTCCTCTACCCCCAGGACTTCACCCAGTGCATCATAGAGCTCATCCAGGGGCTCACTCTCACTGGCTTCATGCTGCGCACACACACACACACACACACACACACACACACACACAGGGAAGAGAAGCATCACATTACTGTTGTTCGCTTCAACAAATTAACAATAAAGTTGTATTTTATTGTATTCATGTGAAAGTGTGCAATTTGTAAGAATTGGCTTTTTATCAACTTGAATGTTTTTTTCAATTGTGATTAAAAACTAAAAAATAAACATTCAAGTTGATAAATGCACCAGTTACTGTATGATAGTGCACTATTTTCTGACAGAATGATCCCAGACAAAAATATATCAGATAAAATAACCTACCATTTTGATGAGCTGAGACAGAAACAGTCTCCTGTATCTAACTGAGGGAGGATGTTTACAGCACATTGGATGAAGGCATGTCTGTAAACCAGTGAGAATAGTCATTGTTAGTGTGGTTTCCAACTGGGAAATCCAATGTATTGTTTCTATATCTTGAACTAAATAGGTGTGACGTGGTAAAAAAAATAATTGCTTTGACAGTTAGGCAATACCTGCTTTAGAATGTCTAGAATAATTTCTGATGAGCTGTCGTTCTCGAGCTCCCTTTCAAGGAACTATAGAAAGCAACAACAACAAAAAAACGTTATGTTATTACTGTATTCATATGTCTTACTATTGCTTAACCCCCCCCAAAAAATTATGACATTCAATTTACGATGCAGACCCTACAGACAGTACATAGTACAACATGCAAGCAGCCTCGCTACTTACATTCCATGGGAAATTGGGCAGTTGGCCCATAGCGAAAAAGGAGACTTTGAAGTTATATATAACATCTTTTCTATTCCTTATGCAAGTAACATTGGTTTTGTTGGTCTGATCCTTAGACAGATACATTTCTTTAATTTTCAACCAATATTACAAAGGGATTTAATTCACGCATTTAAATTCACTTAACCACTGGATGGCCACGTGTTCCCTGAGTTTGTCGTCTTCCTCATTACCCAAGAAGCACTCCTCCTGTCGCAATGCCTGATGGTCAATGTAGTTTGATCATGACAGACAGTAACGTGATAAGGGATACATCTTATTTTTTTAAGAAAGTACAAATTATAAAACCTTTACAATGAGATGAGAGCTGCATTATATTTCACAATAAAGCCTGTATCTTTATGCCTTCTGTTCTCAGTGCAACTCTTGAAACGGATAAAGGTCTATCGTTTAGACCACTCCCCTGTCTGTGTTATCTCTACCACCACAACTGTCATCCCAAATAAATGAAGCACCCAAAATGTGCCATATTACGAAATGTAGCACACTAAAGCTGCATAAGCATAGCTATTCTTCTGAAATGTGACTTTCTTTGACATTTCATGTGAAATTACTATCTCTTCTAAACGAACAAGCTATGCACATGGGTGTAGGATATTATGGACAGTGGATGTGGGTTACTTATATTATGTACTTGTATAAAGCTTTTTCAGCCCGCTCTTTTCTTGCAGTGTCATTCAGAGAAGATAACACCTCTACAGTTGTTCTTCATTCAACAGAATTACCTCCAACAGCAAGCAACACGTCTGAACATTGAAGGTCAGAAATGTAATTTTTCAAGGGTGATGTTTTCACTTTTTGTAATACTTTATTCAATATGGATATTATGGCTGCTTTAAAAGTATAGTCGAAATGAGATTACACGTTTGATTACAATCGTTTTGGTAATAAAGGGAAAGTGTGTCCTTTTCAAACTGGCAGAAATGTATGGGATCTTTTTTAAAGAATATTCAGTGGTAGTGGAATTCAGTGGCCATAATAAAGCATAGTATTTTATGATTATATTTGATATTATTAGGCTAAATATCAAGCTTTTTGTTGTGGATGGAAATGACTATCAGACAGAGGGTTTAGTTCAGATTATTCACAGAACAGCTACATTATCTCATCCTGTAATCCCCCGGAACTCTTGTTACTGCAATGGTATTCCAACCGGAGTGTAATTGTTGACAGACTATCAACAACAAAGATGGCTACCCACAGACGCTAACTTCAATATGATAATTGAAGGGTAACTCACTAGTGGTACGATCCCAATGCACTAATCTGTTAGAAACTGTATTGGTATCATATTGACAAAAGCAGATTTTCTTCGCATAGAAATAAACAACCTTGCAGGTATGAAATGTTTTGTTTTATTTTCCGAAATGTTGTTAGCTAGCAGAAGACTGATTTAGCCGTTAGCTAACGTTAGCAAGCTACGTAAGGTAATAGCTGTCTCTTTGCACTGCGCCCAGTGTGGATATCTGCTTGCAGAATATATAAACAATGACATTGAAGATATACATCCTAGCAGAGATGAATACAGAAACTATTGTTGATTGCCGATGGTTTTATTTTGACAACGGATAACGTTACGGGTGTCGCACAGCCTAGCCTCCGAAGCTGGCTGGAGTGTGCACTAACTTCGATTAGGCTATTTTTGCTCATTTAATAAAACTAAGCGTCTCAAACGTATACTGCAAATAGTAGATTAATGCCCAAAATAGTTTCGAATGTTATATTAACATATAACATAGTTTAGGCAGCAATAGTGCTGTGACTTAACTAAAGCAAGACAGCCAAATCAATAGTTCAGCCCACAGGCATGGTTGGCATGGAAACGAGTGCAAGGCTCAATATTCTGAAGGACATAAAGAGGGCAGCAGTGGGCAAAGCCAACGGAACTCGACTGAAACTGTCTGACAATGATTCGTTTGAGTTGACTAACAACAACTGTCCTGATTGCTGAACTGAAATGTCTGCTAACAGTTGGAGTGGGTAACGCTGACAACCCTCCTGATTCTTGATCATGTTTATTAAACAAGATCAGCTAGTGCAGCGTGGGTAATGGGTATACTAATTATTGGTAAATAGTGTAGGTGGGTAATGCATATACTAATGATTTCATATTTCGCAAAATGTTTCTCCTTCCTTCAGATATCTGAAGACACTAAGCTAACCTGTGATCACCTACCCCAGGAGGCTAGACTGAAGAATCGTGCATGACCTCTGACCTCCAGTCCCATCATGGTGCTGAAGATATTCTTCCCTCAGTGCTGCAACAAGGCAGACAGTGGGCTGCTTGTGGGGCGATGGATCCCAGGACAGAACTCAGCCGTGGTGCTAGCTGTTATCCACTACCCCTTCATCCCTGGACAGGTCAAACAGTACATCCACCAGGTAGAGTGTGTGTATGTGTCAGTCAGTGTGTATGTGACAGTCAGTCAGTGTGTGTGTGTGTGTGTGTGTGAGAGAGACGGTCAGTGTGTGTGTTTGTGTGTGTGAAACAGTCAGTGTGTGTGTGTGTGTGTGTGTGTGTTTTAACCTTCCTGTCCACTCTCCCTGGTCCAGATGCGTGGCCAGAGTGGGGTGGATCTGACGGTGCTGGGCTCGTGGAGCATGCCCAAGGAGGGCCAGGAGGGCATGGAGAGTTTCCTCAGGGACCTCAGCACCATCTTCCCCCAGGGACAGTGGCTCCAGCTCAGTAGAGAGATGGGCAAGATAGGCTTCAGGTGTCACATCCTCACAAGGGACCAGAGTAAGTCTCCAGCTGCATCCCAAATGGCACCTATTGTTTCCTATATAGTGCACTACTTTTGACCAGGACCCATAAGGCTCTGATCAAAAGTAGCTGTTCCCAATATGAGGCACTACTTTTGACTAGGGCTGGGATGCAGACTTTGTAACAGCATTAAAGGTGTTAGTATTGATTCAGAGATCACTCTCTTTGGAGATCAACTGTTGATATCAAATTATTGATGGAATGGCTTTCTTATGAAATGAATGTTCTGTCTATAGATGTGCATCACTGTTTTCTCATACTGTAGCAAATGTTAATAAGTAAGTTAAGAAGAGTTTGCGAATTAGATAGCTTAGTTCAATCTGCTCTTTTTAATTTATAGAGACACATATGTCTGTTCACTGTATATTTTCATCAGAAGATGGATATTTATTTTGTTATCATCATGTAGTGAATCTGTAATAGAAATGTCCCTCTGTCCCTGCCGTAGATGGGAAGCTGGTACAACAGGAAAAGGAGCTGAAAGAAGGTGATGGAGAGGAAGAGAAAGAAGGAGGAAAGAGAGGAGAAGGAGGAGGAGAGAAAGAAGGAATGAAGAAAGGAGGGGGAGAGAAAGGAGGAGAGAAGAAAGGAGGGGGAGAGAAAGGAGGAGAGAAGAAAGGAGGGGAAGAGAAAGGAGGGGGAGAGAAAGGAGGAGAGAAGAAAGGAGGGGAAGAGAAAGGAGGAGAAGAGAAAGGAGGAGGAGAGAAGGACAAGGTGATCTTTATCCACTATGAACAGAGGAAGGTAATGCTGTCTCAGCTGCACCCCATAGAGAACGGTGTTCCAGACCCTCAAACTGAGTCACAACTACCACAGGTGAGGATGGGAACTGACAACTTTCTTTACATTTAGATGTCATTTAGCACAGGGTTTTCTATCCTCTCCTGTGTTGTGTTGTGTTGTTGTTGTTGTTGTAATACATTTGTGTTGTCTGTAATTCTTATGTTGTTGTTGTAATACATTTGTGTTGTCTGTAATTCTTAGATTGTTGTTGTTGTTGTTGTTGTTGTAATACATATGTGTTGTCTGTAATTATTATGTTGTTGTTGTTGTTGTTGCTGCAGGTGTTTGGGACAGTGTGTCAGAGTGAGCCTCTGTTCTTCCTGGATAAGTATGATGACAGTCCAGTGAAGCTGACCCACTGGCAATCAGAGGGACGGGAGGGCTCCATTATAGTAGAACTGATGAAACAGGCCTCTACACCTGTCTGTCTGCTAACCACCTGGATACTAACACTGTGGACCAGCCTCTGTAGTAGCAGGTAAGGGGTGTGGGTGTCAGTACCTGTCTGTCTGCTAAACACCTGGATACTAACACTGTGGACCACGTTCTTCAAGTGTGTGTGTGTGTGTGTGTGTGCGTGCGCGCGCCCCACAGCTGCAGGTGTGTGTGCGTTCAGTATGCACCCGTGTACGTGCATCAGTTGCAACTCTTTATGTGCCAAGAGACACTAACCCAATTCTCAATTTCGTCTGTCTGTCTGTCTGTATATTGGTCTGTCCGTCTGTCTGTCTCCCCAGGATATTGAATGTGCGTCCGATGAGGTTCATCTCCAGTAAGTTGTCTACGTGTGTTCAGCTGAGCTACAGAACAGAACACCTTCAGACAGTCAGCTCTCCTACCAGAGCCAGCACACACACACACTTCATGAGGTAGGGACCACACACACACACACACGCACACGCACACACACACACACACACACCGCCATGTGGCAGACTTACTACATGATGTAGCTATCTAACTCACCCCCTTCATCTCAAATTGCATCTGATTCCCTATATAGTGCACTACTTTTGACCAGAGCCCTATTGACCCTGGTGAAAAGTCGTGACTCTCTCTCTCTCTCTCTTTCTCTCTCCCTCTCTGTCCCTCTCTCTCTTTCTCTCCATAGGAAAGCCAATATCTTTGTGTCGTTCTTTGTGGATGTGTCTCTGGGCCTGCTGTTGATATCATGGCTGTATAGAGAGAACCGTATAGGCAAACTGGCCAACACACTGGTACCTGCTGCTGATGTAAGTCAATCACACATTATGGGCAACATTTCCCTAGTGCAAAAATTACCGTAAACCTCTTTATAATCTGTCAAAAGTGATTTCATTTGAAACTTTTCTTCAACAATGTTCGATATAGAGAGGCGACTATTTATGTATTGCTCAGTTGACTAAACTCTAGTTAAATAATCACCTCCATATAACGCACATTATTGAAGATAAGTTTCAAATGAAATCACGTTGCCAGATTATAAAAAGGTTCAGGGTCATTTTTGCACATTGCTTTTGCACTACGAAAATGTCTCCCTAAATATCTTATCTCAGTGTATGTGTTCTGATCTAGGATCAGTTCTGCCTTTTAGATAACAAAGAATAAGATGGACAGAGGGGAGCTGTGATACATATTACCCCAGGTCCCTCCTGTCCATATAATCATATTCATTGTGATCCAAAAGGCTAAACTGAGCCTAGGTCAGCACTCTGAGCCACTTGATACATACAGCCCATAGTGTATATATTATAAGGTGAGACTGAATCTTGTTCTATGATTTGTTAGCATGTAGCTAAGCTATGTATTGTTGTGTGTTTTGTTGTTAGCATGTTGCAAAGCTATGTATTGTTGTGTGTTTTGTTGTTAGCATGAAGCTAAGCTATGTATTGTTGTGTGTTTTGTTGTTAGCATGTTGCAAAGCTATGTATTGTTGTGTGTTTTGTTGTTAGCATGTAGCTAAGCTATGTATTGTTGTGTGTTTTGTTGTTAGCATGTTGCAAAGCTATGTATTGTTGTGTGTTTTGTTGTTAGCATGTAGCTAAGCTATGTATTGTTGTGTGTTTTGTTGTTAGCATGTTGCAAAGCTATGTATTGTTGTGTGTTTTGTTGTTAGCATGTAGCTAAGCTATGTATTGTTGTGTGTTTTGTTGTTAGCATGTAACTAAGCTATGTATTGTTGTGTGTTTTGTTTTGAGCATGTAGCTAAGCTATGTATTGTTGTGTGTTTTGTTGTTATCATGTAGCTAAGCTATGTATTGTTGTGTGTTTTGTTGTTAGCATGTAGCTAAGCTATGTATTGTTGTGTGTTTTGTTGTTAGCATGTAGCTAAGCTATGTATTGTTGTGTGTTTTGTTGTTAGCATGTATCTAAGCTATGTATTGTTGTGTGTTTTGTTGTTAGCATGTAGCTAAGCTATGTATTGTTGTGTGTTTTGTTGTTAGCATGTAGCTAAGCTATGTATTGTTGTGTGTTTTGTTGTTAGCATGTAGCTAAGCTATGTATTGTTGTGTGTTTTGTTGTTAGCATGTTGCAAAGCTATGTATTGTTGTGTGTTTTGTTGTTAGCATGTAGCTAAGCTATGTATTGTTGTGTGTTTTGTTGTTAGCATGTTGCAAAGCTATGTATTGTTGTGTGTTTTGTTGTTAGCATGTAGCTAAGCTATGTATTGTTGTGTGTTTTGTTGTTAGCATGTAACTAAGCTATGTATTGTTGTGTGTTTTGTTTTGAGCATGTAGCTAAGCTATGTATTGTTGTGTGTTTTGTTGTTATCATGTAGCTAAGCTATGTATTGTTGTGTGTTTTGTTGTTAGCATGTAGCTAAGCTATGTATTGTTGTGTGTTTTGTTGTTAGCATGTAGCTAAGCTATGTATTGTTGTGTGTTTTGTTGTTAGCATGTATCTAAGCTATGTATTGTTGTGTGTTTTGTTGTTAGCATGTAGCTAAGCTATGTATTGTTGTGTGTTTTGTTGTTAGCATGTAGCTAAGCTATGTATTGTTGTGTGTTTTGTTCTTAGCATGTAGCTAAGCTATGTATTGTTGAGTGTTTTGTTGTGAGCATGTAGCTAAGCTATTACATTTTACATTTACGTCATTTAGCAGACGCTCTTATCCAGAGTGACTTACAAATTGGTGCATTCACCTTATAGCCAGTGGGATAACCACTTTACAATGTTTAAAAAAAAAAAAAAAATGTTTTGGGTGGGGTAAGGAGGGGGTAGAAGGATTACTTTATCCTATCCCAGGTATTCCTTAGGAGGAGCGGGGTGACGTGAGAGAACTTGGGAAGGTTGAACACCAGACGGGCTGCGGCATTCTGGATGAGTTGTAGGGGTTTAATGGCACAGGCAGGGAGCCCAGCCAACAGTGAGTTGCAGTAATCCAGACGGGAGATGACAAGTGCCTGGATTAGGACCTGTGCCGCTTCCTGTGTAAGGCAGGGTCGCACTCTCCGAATGTTGTAGAGCATGAACCTACAGGATCGGGTCACTTCCTTGATGTTAGCGGAGAACAACAGGGTGTTGTCCAGGGTCACGCCAAGGCTCTTCGCACTCTGGGAGGAGGACACAACGGAGTTGTCAACCGTGATGGCGAGATCATGGAACGGGCAGTCCTTCCCCGGGAGGAAGAGCAGCTCCGTCTTGCCAAGGTTCAGCTTGAGGTGGTGATCCGTCATCCACACTGATATGTCTGCCAGACATGCAGAAATGCGATTCGCCACCTGGTTATCAGAAGGGGGAAAGGAGAAGATTAGTTGTGTGTCGTCTGCGTAGCAATGATAGGAGAGGATGTGACAGAGCCAAGTGACTTGGTGTATAGCGAGAATAGGAGAGGGCCTAGAACTGAGCCCTGGGGGACACCAGTGGTGAGAGCACGTGGTGCGGAGACAGCTTCTCGCCATGCCACTTGGTAGGAGCGACCGGTCAGGTAGGACGCAATCCAAGAGTGAGCTGCGCCGGAGATGCCCAGCTCGGAGAGGGTGGAGAGGAGGATCTGATGGTTCACAGTATCAAAGGCAGTAGACAGGTCTAGAAGGACAAGAGCAGAGGAGAGATAGTTAGCTTTAGCAGTGCGGAGAACCTCCGTGACACAGAGAAGAGCAGTCTCAGTTGAATGACCAGTCTTGAAACCTGACTGGTTTGGATCAAGAAGGTCATTCTGAGAGAGATAGCAAGAGAGTTTGCTAAAGACGGCACGCTCAAGAGTTTTGGAGAGAAAAGAAAGAAGGGATACTGGTCTGTAGTTGTTGACATCAGATGGATCGAGTGTTGGTTTTTTGAGAAGGGGTGCAACTCTCGCTCTCTTGAAGACGGAAGGGACATAGCCAGCGGTCAAGGATGAGTTGATGAGCGAGGTGAGGTAAGGGAGAAGGTCACCGGAGATGGTCTGGAGAAGAGAGGAGGGGATAGGGTCAAGCGGGCAGGTTGTTGGGCGGCCGGCCGTCACAAGTCGCAAGATTTTATCTGGAGAGAGAGGGGAGAAAGAAGTCAAAGCATAGGGTAGGGCAGTGTGAGCAGGACCAGCAGTGTCATTTGACTTAACAAACGAGGATCGGATGTCGTCAACCTTCTTTTCAAAATGGTTGACGAAGTCATCCACAGAGAGGGAGGAGGGGGGGGAGAGAGAGGAGGGTTCAGCAGGGAGGAGAAGGTGGCAAAGAGCTTCCTAGGGTTAGAGGCAGATGCTTGGAATTTAGAGTGGTAGAAAGTGGCTTTAGCAGCAGAAACAGATGAAGAAAATGTAGAGAGGGAGTGAAAAGATGCCAGGTCCGCAGGGAGTCTAGTTTTCCTCCATTTCCGCTCGGCTGCCCGGAGCCCTGTTCTGTGAGCTCGCAATGAGTCATCAAACCACGGAGCTGGAGGGGAGGACCGAGCCGGCCAGGAGGATAGGGGACATAGAGAGTCAAAGGATGCAGAAAGGGAGGAGAGGAGGGTTGAGGAGGCAGAATCAGGAGATTGGAGGGAGAAGGATTGAGCAGAGGGAAGAGATGATAGGATGGAAGAGGAGAGAGAGAGCGAAGGTTGCGACAGCGCATTACCATCTGAGTAGGGGCAGAGTGAGTAGTGTTGGAGGAGCGTGAGAGAGAAAAGGATACAAAGTAGTGGTCGGAGACATGGAGGGGAGTTGCAGTGAGATTAGTAGAAGAACAGCATCTAGTAAAGATGAGGTCAAGCGTATTGCCTGCCTTGTGAGTAGGGAGGGACGGTGAGAGGGTGAGGTCAAAAGAGGAGAGGAGTGGAAAGAAGGAGGCAGAGAGAAATGAGTCAAAGGCAGACGTAGGGAGGTTGAAGTCACCCAGAACTGTGAGGGGTGAGCCATCCTCAGGAAAGGAACTTATCAAGGCGTCAAGCTCATTGATGAACTCTCCAAGGGAACCTGGAGGGCGATAAATGACGAGGATGTTAAGCTTGAATGGGCTAGTGACTGTGACAGCATGGAATTCAAATGAGGAGATAGACAGATGGGTCAGGGGAAAAAGAGAGAATGTCCACTTGGGAGAGATGAGGATTCCTGTGCCACCACCCCGCTGACCAGATGCTCTCGGGGTATGCGAGAACACATGGTCAGACGAGGAGAGAGCAGTAGGAGTAGCAGTGTTTTCAGTGGTAATCAATGTTTCCGTCAGCGCCAAGAAGTCGAGGGACTGGAGGGTAGCATAGGCAGCTATGTATTGTTGTGTGTTTTGTTGTTAGCATGTAGCTAAGCTATGTATTGTTGTGTATTTTGTTGTTAGCATGTAGCTAAGCTATGTATTGTTGTGTGTTTTGTTGTGAGCATGTAGCTAAGCTATGTATTGTTGTGTGTTTTGTTGTTAGCATGTAGCTAAAGAGCTGGAGGAGCTGTTGCAGTGGCTGATGGGAGCTCCAGCTGGTCTGAAGATGAACCGGGCTCTAGACCAGGTGTTAGGACGATTCTTCCTCTACCATATACACCTGTGGATCAGTGAGTCTCACACACACACACACACACACACACACACACACACACCCACACACACACACACACCCATGCTCCACCTCCACACACACAAACACCCATGACCCCCTCCACACACACACACACCCATGCCCCCCCTCCACACACACACACACCCATGCCCCACCTCCACACACACACACACCCATGCCCCCCCTCCACACACACACACACCCATGCCCCCCCTCCACACACACACACACCCATGCCCCCCCTCCACACACACACACACCCATGGCCCTCCTCCTCTCTCTGCAGGCTACATTCACCTGATGTCTCCGTTCATTGAGATGATTCTGTGGTACGTGGGTCTGTCTGCCTGCCTGGGCTTGACCTTTGCCCTCTCCCTGCTCTCTGACATCACCGCCCTGCTCACCTTCCACATCTACTGTTTCTACGTCTACGGAGCCAGGTGAGAAGAGACCAGTCACTAACCCTAACCCTTCTATATCTACGTCTACGGAGCCAGGTGAGAAGAGAAGAGACCAGTACAGTCATGATGCCTCTCAAAAGTGCACCACTTTTGACCGTATCCCATAATGCACTATAACGTTTTTTCATTTGGGACACAGACATTGGGTCTTCAGTGTACAGTTGAAGTCTGCATACACCTTAGCCAAATACATTTAAACTCAGTTTTTCACAATTCCTGACATTTAATCCTAGTTGAAATTCCCTGTCTTAGGTCAGTTAGGATCACCATTTTATTTTAAGAATGTGAAATGTCAGAATAATAGTAGAGCGAATGATTTATTTCAGCTTTTATTTCTTTCATCACATTCCCAGTGGGTCAGAAGTTTACATACACTCAATTAGTACTTGGTAACATTGCCTTTAAATTGTTTAACTTGGGTCAAACGTTTCGGGTAGCCTTCCACAAGCTTCCCACAATTCTTACATTTACATTTACGTCATTTAGCAGACGCTCTTATCCAGAGCGACTTACAGTTAGTGCATACATTTTTTATTTTTTATACTGGCCCCCCATGGGAATCGAACCCACATCCCTGGCGTTGCAAACACCATGCTCTACCAACTGAGCTACCTCCCTGCCGGCCATTCCCTCCCCTACCCTGGACGACGCTGGACCAATTGTGCGCCGCCCCATTGGTCTCCCGGTTGCGGCCGGCTACAGCAGAGCCTGGATTCGAACCAGGATCTCTAGTGGCACAGCTAGCACTGCGATGCAGTGCCTTAGACCACTGCGCCACTCGGGAGGTTCTTCTTGCAACCGTTCGTTCTTCAGTGTAATGGCAGGTTAATACGTCATGAGAGTAAGAATGACCACATATTTTCATCTTCTTCTTAAAGCCTCGTTCACATTACCCATGAGCACTCCCGTTACGTTGCGCCGGATGTCATGCATTTCAACGGGGGGGGGACATCCACAACAAAGTGGAAACGCAACGCGTTGCGGTTGAAGGCTCCGTTGCAAGACGGACCCTGCATAATTTGTCCTCTTCTGTCCAGCCAGAGTCCGTCGAAGAACAGGACGTTTACCAAACCACAGAAGAAAATGAAAATATGTGGTTTTCGGTGATTGCTTTATGGGATAGCTAGCAACTTGTAAACAATGACCCATTCCTATAAATGAGTACTATTTTAATAGTCATGTAAAATAATACACATTGGCTGTTAAGCCAATTATATTATATGACTGTTGCCTCCCGTTTAAGTTTATTGTGATGGTAATGACGTTTGTTTTTTATGATAATTATTAGGTAGATAGATACAATGGTATCTTCAACCCAGCCTAGCTTTTAGCTCGCTAGCTAGCTGCTCTGCAGTGCAAGCTAGCTTGACTTGCTATCAAGTTAGAGAAACAAGTTGAGGAAAAAGTAACTAAACAAAACATATTTTATTATCACCTGAAACAATATAGTTATCCTGTCTTGAATGAAAAGCTCATATTTTGCGATCTCCCAAAATAAATACGATCCCTGACGAGAGACAAGCTCTCCTCCATCTTTCGTTACAAACGCTACACTTCTCCGTACAGTAGCGGAGGCTACTACTGCTTTTTGGCCATTCCCCGCAGATAAATTATGAAAACATTCCATGTAAATGTTGAGTCCTCGCTGCAGGAACAATAGGTAGTAGAGAGAAAGTGTCACGGTCGTCTTGAAGAGAAGTAGACCAATGCGCAGCGTGTTGAGCGAACATGATACTTTATTATATTAAAGCACAAAACAAAACAATAAACGACTCGTGAAGTCCACGGTGACAAAGACCGACAAGGAACAAAAACCCACAAACACAAAGTGAAACACAGACAGTTAAATATGGCTCCCAATCAGAGACAACCAGCACACAGCTGACACTCGTTGCCTCTGATTGGGAGTCACTCAGTCAAACATAGAAAATGACGAACTAGAAACACCCAACATAGAAACAGAACACATAGAATGAACACACCCTGGCTCAACATATAGAGTCCCAGAGCCAGGGTGTGACAGTACCCCCCCCTAAAGGCGCGGACTGCGACCGCGCCTAAATACGAGCAAAACAGGGGAGGGCTGGGTGGGCATTCCTCCTCGGCGGCGGCTCCGGCTCCGGGCTTGCCCACCACCCTCCAACAAACCCCCCATAGCGCCCCTGGTCCGGTCTGGCCCCGCTGGCTGGAGCTGGACTGGACGTAGCAGGAGCGGTAGGCTTCAGCTCCTTAGTGGAGCAGTTGAGCGGTACCTGAATTGGCACCGATGACCCAGGCACGGGTTGTGCCGGACTGACGACTCGCACCCCTGGCTTGGTGCGAGTGGCAGGAACAGGCCGGGCCGGGCTGGCGACGCGCACCGTAGACTTGGTGCGAGTGGCAGGAACAGGCCGAACCGGGCTGGCGACGCGCACCGTAGACTTGGTGCGTGGAGCAGGGACAGGCCGGGCCGGGCTGGCGACACACCCCGTAGGCTTGGTGCGTGGAGCAGGGACAGGCCGGGCTGGGCTGGCGACGCACACCGTAGGCTCGGTGCGTGGAGCAGGAACAGGCCGGACTGGGCTGGCGACGCACACCGTAGGCTTGGTGCGTGGAGCAGGGACAGGCCGGGCCGGGCTGGCGACGCACCCCGTAGGCTTGGTGCGTGGAGCAGGGTCAGGCCGGGCTGGGCTGGCGACGCACACCGTAGGCTTGGTGCGTGGAGCAGCAACTGGCCGGACTGGGCTGGCGACGCACACCGTAGGCTTGGTGCGTGGAGCAGGAACAGGCCGGGCTGGGCTGGCGACGCACACCGTAGGCTTGGTGCGTGGAGCAGGGACAGGCCGGGCCGGGCTGGCGACGCACATCGTAGGCTTTGTGCGTGGAGCAGGGACAGGCCGGACTGGGCTGGCGACGCACACCGTAGGCTTGGTGCGAGTGGCAGGAACAGGCCGGGCCGGGCTGGCGATGCACACCGTAGGCTTGGTGCGAGGGGTAGGAACATGCCGGGCTGGGCTGGCGGCGTGCACCTTACACTTAGTGCGGGAAGCAGGAACGGGCCGGACCGGACTGGCGACGCACACCGTAGGCTTGGTGCGTGGAGCAGCAACTGGCCGGACTGGGCTGGCGACGCACACCGTAGGCTTGGTGCGTGGAGCAGCAACTGGCCGGACTGGGCTGGCGACGCACACCGTAGGCTTGGTGCGTGGAGCAGGAACAGGCCGGGCTGGGCTGGCGACGCACACCGTAGGCTTGGTGCGTGGAGCAGGGACAGGCCGGGCTGGGCTGGCGACGCACACCGTAGGCTTGGTGCGTGGAGCAGCAACTGGCCGGACTGGGCTGGCGACGCACACCGTAGGCTTGGTGCGTGGAGCAGGGACAGGCCGGGCTGGGCTGGCGACGCACACCGTAGGCTTGGTGCGTGGAGCAGGGACAGGCCGGACTGGGCTGGCGACGCACACCGTAGGCTTGGTGCGAGGGGCAGGAACATGCCGGGCTGGGCTGGCGGCGTGCACCTTACACTTAGTGCGGGAAGCAGGAACGGACCGGACTGGTGACGCACACCACTTGCTTGGTGTGAGGAGCGGGACTGGGTTTCGTCATAACCCCCCGCTCCCTCAGCTGCCTACCGAGTTCCTCTCGCCGTGCCTCATTTCTCACCCTTTCCCTTATCGCCTCCAAATGCTCCATCCTCTGCAACACTACCTCCTGCTCCCTCGTCGTCCCTGCCGTGTGCCCCCCCTAAAATTTTTTTGGGGTTGCCTCTCGCCTGTCCGACGTTGACCCTGCTGACGCCGCTGCTCCTCTCTCCGTCGCCTCTCCACCGTCTCACTCCATGGCCGGCGATCCATCCCGGCCAGGATCTCCTCCCAGGTCCAGGATCCTTTCCCGTCTAATATCTCCTCCCATGACCAGGCTGCCTGCTCCTGGACACGCTGCTTGGTCCTGGTATGGTGGGTTTTTCTGTCACGATCGTCTTGAAGAGAAGTAGACCAATGCGCAGCGTGTTGAGCGAACATTATACTTTATTATATTAAAGCACAAAACAAAACAATAAACGACTCGTGAAGTCCACGGTGACAAAGACCGACAAGGAACAAAAACCCACAAACACAAAGTGAAACACAGACAGTTAAATATGGCTCCCAATCAGAGACAACCAGCACACAGCTGACACTCGTTGCCTCTGATTGGGAGTCACTCAGTCAAACATAGAAAATGACGAACTAGAAACACCCAACATAGAAACAGAACACATAGAATGAACACACCCTGGCTCAACATATAGAGTCCCAGAGCCAGGGTGTGACAGAAAGCCTTATTGTGGTCCCAAATATGATAAAAGAAAACAGATTGAAGGTTATAAAAGCTAATGTCATGATACTTATATGGTAGTATTAAAGATATTGATATAGGTCTACTGATTTGATTTAGTGTTGACAAGGGAGTAGTCAACTGCTGCTTTCTGTCAAGCAAAGCCCATGTTTAACAATCTACATGTAAAATCTATTGGTGTGTTTGAGCCCTTAGTCTGTGTTCGGACGCACTGCGTCTCCTCTGCTCAGCCGCTGTCTATAAATAAAATTAAAATTGTATTCGTCACATACACGTGTTTAGCAGATGTTATTGCGGGTGTAGCGAAATGCTTGCGCTTCTTGCTCCGACAGTGCAGTAATATCTAACAATTAATATCTAACAATTTCACAACATATACCCAATACACACAAATCTAAGTAAGGAATGGAATTAAGAATATATACATATATGGACGCGCAATGACAGAGCGGCATGGACTAAGATACAGTAGAATATTATAGAATACAGTATATACATATGAGATGAGTAATGCAAGATATGTAAACATTATTAAAGTGACTAGTGTTCCATTTCTTAAAGTGGCCAGTGATTTCAATAGGCAGCAGCAGCCTCTAATGTGCTAGTGATGGCTATTTAACAGTCTGATGGCCTTGAGATAGAAGCTGTTTTTCATTCTCTCTGTCCCAGCTTTGATGCACCTGTACTGACCTCGCCTTCTGGATAATAGCGGGGTGAACAGGCAGTGGCTCGGGTGGTTGATGTCCTTGATGATCTTTTTGGCATTCTTGTGACATCGAGTGCTGTAGGTGTCCTGGAGGGCGGGTAGTTTGCCCCCGGTAATGCGTTCGGCAGACCGCACCACCCTCTGGAGAGCCCTGCGGTTGCGGGCGGTGCAGTTGCCATACCAGGCGGTGATACAGCCCGACAGGATGCTCTCAATTGTGCGTCTGTAAAAGTTTGTGAGGGTTTTAGGTGCCAAGCCAAATTTCTTCAGCCTCCTGAGGTTGAAGAAGCTCTGTTGCGCCTTCTTCACCACACTGTCTGCGTGGGTGGACCATTTCAGTTTGTCAGTGATGTGTACGCCAAGGAACATGAAGCTTTCCACCTTCTCCACTGCAGTCCCGTCGATGTGGATAGGGGGGTGCACCCTCTGCTGTTTCCTGAAGTCCACGATCATCTCCTTTGTTTTGTTGACGTTGAGTGAGAGGTTATTTTCCTGGCACCACACTCCCAGAGCCCTCACCTCCTCCCTGTAGGCTGTCTCGTCATTGTTGGTAATCAAGCCTACTACTGTTGTGTCGTCTGCAAACTTGATGATTGAGTTGGAGGCGTGCTTGGCCACGCAGTCATGGGTGAACAGGAAGTACAGGAGGGGGCTGAGCACGCACCCTTGTGGGGCCCCAGTGTTGAGGATCAGCGAAGTGGAGATGTTGTTTCCTACCTTCACCACCTGGGGGGCGGCACGTCAGGAAGTCCAGGACCCAGTTGCACAGGGCGGGGTTCAGACCCAGGGCCTCGAGCTTAATGATGAGCTTGGAGGGTACTATGGTGTTGAATGCTGAGCTATAGTCAATGAACAGCATTCTTACATAGGTATTCCTCTTGTCCAGATGGGATAGGGCAGTGTGCAGTGTGATGGCGATTCCATCGTCTGTGGATCTATTGGGGCGGTAAGCAAATTGAAGTGGGTCTAGGGTGATAGGTAATGTAGAGGTGATATGATCCTTGACTAGTCTCTCAAAGCACTTCATGATGACAGAGGTGAGTGCTACGGGGCAATAGTCATTTAGTTCAGTTACCTTTGCTTTCTTGGGTACAGGAACAATGGTGGCCATCTTGAAGCATGTGGGGACAGCAGACTGGGATAGGGAGAGATTGAATACAGTGGGGGAAAAAAGTATTTAGTCAGCCACCAATTGTGCAAGTTATCCCACTTAAAAAGATGAGAGAGGCCTGTAATTTTCATCATAGGTACACGTCAACTATGACAGACAAATTGAGGGAAAAAAATCCAGAAAATCACATTGTAGGATTTTTAATGAATTTATTTGCAAATTATGGTGGAAAATAAGTATTTGGTCACCTACAAACAAGCAAGATTTCTGGCTCTCACAGACCTGTAACTTCTTCTTTAAGAGGCTCCTCTGTCCTCCACTTGTTACCTGTATTAATGGCACCTGTTTGAACTTGTTATCAGTATAAAAGACACCTGTCCACAACCTCAAACAGTCACACTCCAAACTCCACTATGGCCAAGACCAAAGAGCTGTCAAAGGACACCAGAAACAAAATTGTAGACCTGCACCAGGCTGGGAAGACTGAAGCTGCAATAGGTAAGCAGCTTGGTTTGAAGAAATCAACTGTGGGAGCAATTATTAGGAAATGGAAGACATACAAGACCACTGATAATCTCCCTCGATCTGGGGCTCCACGCAAGATCTCACCCCGTGGGGTCAAAATGATCACAAGAACGGTAAGCAAAAATCCCAGAACCACACGGGGGGACCTAGTGAATGACCTGCAGAGAGCTGGGACCAAAGTAACAAAGCCTACCATCAGTAACACACTACGCCGCCAGGGACTCAAATCCTGCAGTTCCAGACATGTCCCCCTGCTTAAGCCAGTACATGTCCAGGCCCGTCTGAAGTTTGCTAGAGTGCATTTGGATGATCCAGAAGAGGATTGGGAGAATGTCATATGGTCAGATGAAACCAAAATAGAACTTTTTGGTAAAAACTAAACTCGTCGTGTTTGGAGGACAAAGAATGCTGAGTTGCATCCAAAGAACACCATACCTACTGTGAAGCATGGGGGTGGAAACATCATGCTTTGGGGCTGTTTTTCTGCAAAGGGACCAGGACGACTGATCCGTGTAAAGGAAAGAATGAATGGAGCCATGTATCGTGAGATTTTGAGTGAAAACCTCCTTCCATCAGCAAGGGCATTGAAGATGAAACGTGGCTGGGTCTTTCAGCATGACAATGATCCCAAACACACCGCCCGGACAACGAAGGAGTGGCTTCGTAAGAAGCATTTCAAGGTCCTGGAGTGGCCTAGCCAGTCTCCAGATCTCAACCCCATAGAAAATCTTTGGAGGGAGTTGAAAGTCTGTGTTGCCCAGCGACAGCCCCAAAACATCACTGCTCTAGAGGAGATCTGCATGGAGGAATGGGCCAAAATACCAGCAACAGTGTGTGAAAACCTTGTGAAGACTTACAGAAAACGTTTGACCTGTGTCATTGCCAACAAAGTGTATATAACAAAGTATTGAGAAACTTTTGTTATTGACCAAATACTTATTTTCCACCATAATTTGCAAATAAATTCATAAAAAATCCTACAATGTGATTTTCTGGATTTTTTTTTCTAATTTTGTCTGTCATAGTTGACGTGTACCTATGATGAAAATTACAGGCCTCTCTCATCTTTTTAAGTGGGAGAACTTGCACAATTGGTGGATGACTAAATACTTTTTTTCCCCACTGTATGTCCGTAAACACACCAGCCAGCTGACGGTGCATTCGTTCTGGTTTTCCTGTTGGCTGAAAAAAATGTTGGGCTACTCCATCGAGTTTAACGAGATGAAAGCGCTGCTGGCTCTGACCCGGAACCCCTGGCAGGCTAAAACGAACGCACCAAAACAGTACTACGTTGTCCTCTGCATTTCTGTCAATAGAAGAAAAACTTTCAGAATGACCGAGTGGATGCTGACAGACTCGGGAGTCGGGATCCACATTCAACGACAGTCAGTCTTTGTTCATGGTATGTTCACACTCAATTATTATATTTAAAAAGAGATGTGGACTGGGTCTAATAAAGTAGGTGAACTCCAACTATAATACAACTCTTATCTTTTGTGTATTCTTAATATTTGCGTTGAAATACCTTCATTAATGATAGTGACGACTTATCCTTCCACTTATCCTGTGTTTTCAAAATACCCCTCAAAATACCCCTCAAAATACTCCTCTTTAGAGGCATAATGAGTAATGTCAAACTGTGTAGAATTGCAGGAAATGCATTTAAAAATGTCAAAAGGAACTCCGGGGGAGGACCACCAGACTGTTCGTTCCCACTATATCTACACCACAATTTCGCCCTTGTCTCAATGCATGTACACACTCCTATTGAATATGCATTCACCTGTATTGTGAGTAGGCCTATGCCATCTTGATTTACCCATTTTATTAAGAGATCTACCATTCAAAGAAAAGTATTACCATTATGTTAGATATTTTATTTTTTAATGATATTTTTTAATAATAATTGTTTTAATATAATAAATTAATGCGTACATGGCTGTCTCTGGGGAATTTTGTCATCAGAATTTTCAGATTTGATTGAATATCGGCATAAAACGTCCACCACCTTGACCCCCCCCAAAAAATCTGCATCGGTCCTAAAAGATCCATACGGGTCGTGTGTGTGTGTGTGTGTGTGTGTGTGTGCTGTAACACTAACAAAGCATCATTATGAAACGCCTCTTGATCTGACTGATTCATGTCCAAATGCTACTGAACCCAGTGTCGAAGTCTGGCCTGTCTGAGGGAGTGTCTCCGTCCCAAATGGCTCCCTATAATAAGGGACTATACAGGGAGTACAGTAGGGAGCCATTTGGGACACACTCAGTGTTACAGTGAGTAGGGAGCCATTTGGGACTCACTCAGTGTTACAGTGAGTAGGGAGCCATTTGGGACTCACTCAGTGTTACAGTGAGTAGGGAGCCATTTGGGACTCACTCAGTGTTACAGTGAGTAGGGAGCCATTTGGGACTCACTCAGTGTTACAGTGAGTAGGGAGCCATTTGGGACTCACTCAGTGTTACAGTGAGTAGGGAGCCATTTGGGACTCACTCAGTGTTACAGTGAGTAGGGAGCCATTTGGGACTCACTCAGTGTTACAGTGAGTAGGGAGCCATTTGGGACTCACTCAGTGTTACAGTGAGTAGGGAGCCATTTGGGACTCACTCAGTGTTACAGTGAGTAGGGAGCCATTTGGGACTCACTCAGTGTTACAGTGAGTAGGGAGCCATTTGGGAATCACTCAGTGTTACAGTGAGTAGGGAGCCATTTGGGACAGTGAAGCATTTTGTATTACTTTGGCTCTAAAAGTTTGAATTTGAAATCAAATGAAGTTATGACTATGAGGTTAAAAGTGCAGACTGTCAGCTTTAATTTGAGGGGGTCTTCAATCATATCAGGTGAACCCCATTTTAGGGGACCAAAAGTATTGGGACAAATTCACTTATGTGTATTAAAGTAGTAAAAAGTATTTGGTCCCATATTCATAGCACGCAGTGATTACATCAAGTTTTTAGAAACATTTTGGAATATAGAGCCAAAAGAAGAAAGAAAGCTTGACTGTCCCAGTACTTACGGAGGGTACTCTATATCAATGATATATGTACCTCTCTCAGCCCTGTGAACATTATGATGAACTGTTTCCCCTTTTAGTAAATGATGTGTGAGGAGCTCTCAGCATGTCATTTACAGAGGGACTTATTAAATATGTATGGAGGCTAAAAATATCTTCCTTCTCTCTCTCTCTCTCTCTCTCTCTCTCGCTCTCGCTCTCTCTCCATCTCTCCTTTCTATATCTCTCCCCCTTTCCCCTCTCTCTCTCTCTCTCTCTCTCTCTCTCCATCTCTCCTTTCTATATCTCTCCCCCTTTCCCCCCTCTCTCTCTCTCGCTCTCTCTCCATCTCTCCTTTCTATATCTCTCCCCCTTTCCCCCCTCTCTCTCTCTCTCTCTCTCTCCATCTCTCCTTTCTATATCTCTCCCCCTTTCCCCCCTCTCTCTCTCTCGCTCTCTCTCCATCTCTCCTTTCTATATCTCTCCCCCTTTCCCCCCTCTCTCTCTCTCTCTCTCTCTCTCCATCTCTCCTTTCTATATCTCTCCCCCTTTCCCCTCTCTCTCTCTCTCGCTCTCTCTCCATCTCTCCTTTCTATATCTCTCCCCCTTTCCCCCCTCTCTCTCTCTCTCTCTCTCCATCTCTCCTTTCTATATCTCTCCCCCTTTCCCCTCTCTCTCTCTCTCGCTCACTCTCCATCTCTCCTTTCTATATCTCTCCCCCCTTTCCCCTCTCTCTCTCTCTTCTGTTCTCTTGCCTCCTCTATCCCCTCCCTCCTCCTCTCCCTCTCTCTCCCCCTCTCTCCCCCTCCCTCCTCTCCCTCTTCCTCTCCCCCCTCTCTCCCCCCTCCCTCCCCCCTCCCTCCTCCTCTCTCTCTCCCCCTCCCTCCCCCTCCCTCCTCCTCTCCCTCTCTAGACTGTACTGTCTGAAGGTGTATGGTCTGTCCTCTCTGTGGAGGCTGTTCAGAGGGAAGAAATGGAACGTCCTCAGACAGAGAGTAGACTCCTGCTCTTATGACCTGGACAGGTAGTCACAACACCTATCACACACACTCCTGTCACTCACACACCTATCACACACACACACGTATCAAACACACACCTATCACACACGTATCACACACACCACCTATCACACAAACACCTATCACACAAACACCTATCACACACACACACAACACGTATCACACAAACACCTATCACACACACACCTATCACACACACACACGTATCACACACACACACGTATCACAAAACACCTATCACACACACACCTATCACACACACACCTATCACACAAACACCTATCACACACACACCTATCACACACACACCTATCACACAAACACCTATCACACACACACCTATCACACACACACCTATCACACAAACACTATCACACACATACCTATCACACACACACACACACACACGTATCACACACACCTATCACACACACACCTATCACACAAACACCTATCACACACACACCTATCCACACACACACACACGTATCACACACACCTATCACACACACACCTATCACACACACACGTATCACACACACACACGTATCACACACACACCTATCACACACACACCTATCACACACACACACGTATCACACACACACACCTATCACACACACACCTATCACACACCACACGTATCACACACACACCTATCACACACACACGTATCACACACACACCTATCACACCACACACCTATCACACACACACACACGTATCACACAAACACCTATCACACACAAACGTATCACACACACACACGTATCACACACACACACCTATCACACACACACCTATCACACACACACCTATCACACACACACACGTATCCCACACACACCGTATCACACACACACCTATCACACACACACACACGTATCACACACACACACCTATCACACACACACCTATCACACACACACACGTATCACACACACACCTATCACACACACACCTATCACACACACACACACGTATCACACACACACACGTATCACACACACACACCTATCACACACACACCCTATCACACACACCTATCACACACACACCACGTATCTCACACACACACCTATCACACACACACCTATCACACACACACACGTATCACACACACACACCTATCACACACACACCTATCACACACACACCTATCACCACACACCTATCCACACACACACACCTATCACACACACACCTATCACACACACACGTATCACACAACACACACGTATCACACACACACCTATCACACACACACGTATCACACACACACACGTATCACACACACACACCTATCACACACACACCTATCACACACACACACACACGTATCACACAAACACCTATCACACACACACGTATCACACACACACACGTATCACACACACACCTATCACACACACACCTATCACACACACACACGTATCTACACACACACGTATCACACACACACCTATCACACACCACCTATCACACACACACCGTATCACACACACACCTATCACACACACACACGTATCACACACACACCTATCACACACACACCTATCACACACACACACGTATCACACACACACACCGATCACACACACAGCTATCACACACACACCGTATCACACACACACACGTATCACACACACACGTATCACACACACACGTATCACACACACACCTATCACACACACACCTATCACACACACACACACCTATCACACACACACACGTATCACACACACACCTATCACACACACACCTATCACAACACACACACGTATCACACACACACACGTATCACTCACACACCTATCACACACACACTATCACACACACACACGTATCACACACACACACGTATCACACACACACCTATCACACACCACACCTATCACACACACACACCGTATCACACACACACACGTATCAACACACACACACACGTATCACACACACACTATCACACACACACACTATCACACACACACACCTATCACACACACACCGTATCACACACACACACGTATCACACACACACCTATCACACACACACACTATCACACACACACGCTATCACACACACACCTATCACACACACACCTATCACACACACACACTATCACACACACACCTACACACACACACACTATCACACACACACCTATCACACCACACACGTATCACACACACACACGTATCACACACACACACGTATCACACTCACACACACCTATCACACACACACACGTATCACACACACACTATCACACACAACACACCTATCACACACACACCTATCACACACACACACAGTATCACACACACACACCTATCACACACAACACGCTATCACACACACAACGTATCACACACACACACCTATCACACACACACCGTATCACACACACACACGTATCACACACACACGATCACACACACACACACACTATCACACACACCTATCACACAACACACCTATCACACACACACCTATCACACACACACACTATCAACACCACTCACACACACGTATCACACACACACACGTATCACACACACACACGTATCACACACACACCTATCACACACACACACGTATCACACACACACACGTATCACACACACACACACTATCACACACACACCTATCACACAAACACCTATCACACACACACCGTATCACACACACACGTATCACACACACCGTATCACACACACACCTATCACACACACACACCTATCACACACACAACCTATCACACACACACCTATCACACACACACACGTATCACACACACACACCTATCACACACACCCTATCACACACACACCTATCACACACACACCTATCACACACACACACGTATCACACACTCACACGTATCACACACACACCTATCACACACACACCTATCAACACACACACCTATCACACACACACTATCACACACACACACACGTATCACACACACACCTATCACACACACACCTATCACACACACACCTATCACACCACACACTACACACACACACGTATCACACACACACACGTATCACACACACACCTATCACACACACACCTATCACACACACACCTATCACACACACACACGTATCACACACACACACGTATCACACACACACACCTATCACACACACACTATCACACACACACCTATCACACACACACCTATCACACACACACACGTATCACACACACACCTATCACACACACACCGTATCACACACACACCTATCACACACACACCTATCACACACACACGTATCACACACACACGTATCACACACACACGTATCACACACACACCTATCACACACACAACACACGTATCACACACACACACTATCACACACACACCTATCACACACACAACTATCACACACACACCTATCACACACACACACCTATCACACACACACCTATCACACACACTACCTATCACACACACACACGTATCACACACAACCTATCACACCACACACTATCACACACACACCTATCACAACACACCATCACACACACACACGTATCACACACACACCGTATCACACACACACACACTATCACACACACACCTATCACACACACACCTATCACACACACACACGTATCACACACACACACCTATCACACACGACACCTATCACACACACACCTATCACACACACACACACGTATCACACACACACACCTATCACACACACACCTATCACACACACACACCGTATCACACACACACACCGTATCACACACACACCTATCACACACACTACACGATCACACACACACACCTATCACACACACACCTATCACACACACACCGTATCACACACACACACACGTATCACACACACACCTATCACACACACACCTATCACACACCACACTATCACACACCTATCACACACACACACACGTATCACACACACACACCTATCACACACACACCTATCACACACACACACGTATCACACACACACCTATCACACACACACCTATCACACACACACACGTATCACACACACACACTATCACACACACACCTATCACACACCACCTATCACACACACCCACACGTATCACACACACACCTATCACACACGACGCCCTATCACACACACACACGTATCACACACACACACGTATCCACACACACCTATCACACACACACCTATCACACACACACACGTATCACACACACACACGTATCAC
>NC_140015.1:41325546-41351074 GCF_964263955.1 Coregonus lavaretus | reverse complement strand
CCTATCACACACACACGTATCACACACACACCTATCACACACACACACGTATCACACACACACACGTATCACACACACACCTATCACACACACACCTATCACACACACACCTATCACACACACACCTATCACACACACACCTATCACACACACACCTATCACACACACACACGTATCACACACACACACCTATCACACACACACGTATCACACACACACCTATCACACACACACCTATCACACACACACACACGTATCACACACACACGTATCACACACACACACCTATCACACACACACCTATCACACACACACACGTATCACACACACACACGTATCACACACACACACCTATCACACACACACCTATCACACACACACCTATCACACACACACACACGTATCACACACACACACCTATCACACACACACCTATCACACACACACACACGTATCACACACACACACCTATCACACACACACCTATCACACACACATACACGTATCACACACACACACCTATCACACACACACCTATCACACACACACACGTATCACACACACACACACGTATCACACACACACACCTATCACACAGACACCTATCACACACACACCTATCACACACACCTATCACACACACACACACGTATCACACACACACACACCTATCACACACACACCTATCACACACACACACACGTATCACACACACACACCTATCACACACACACCTATCACACACACACACGTATCACACACACACACCTATCACACACACACCTATCACACACACACCTATCACACACACCCACACGTATCACACACACACCTATCACACACACACCTATCACACACACACACGTATCACACACACACACGTATCACACACACACCTATCACACACACACCTATCACACACACACACGTATCACACACACACACGTATCACACACACACCTATCACACACACACCTATCACACACACACCTATCACACACACACACGTATCACACACACACACGTATCACACACACACACACCTATCACACACACACCTATCACACACACCTATCACACACACACACGTATCACACACACACCTATCACACACACACGTATCACACACACACCTATCACACACACACCTATCACACACACACACACGTATCACACAAACACCTATCACACACACACCTATCACACACACACACGTATCACACACACACACCTATCACACACACACCTATCACACACACACCTATCACACACACACACGTATCACACACACACACCTATCACACACACACCTATCACACACACACACGTATCACACACACACACGTATCACACACACACCTATCACACACACACCTATCACACACACACCTATCACACACACACACACGTATCACACACACACACCTATCACACACACACCTATCACACACACACGTATCACACACACACACGTATCACACACACACACCTATCACACACACACCTATCACACACACACACGTATCACACACACACCTATCACACACACACCTATCACACACACACCTATCACACACACACACACGTATCACACACACACACCTATCACACACACACCTATCACACACACACACACGTATCACACACACACACCTATCACACACACAGCTATCACACACACACACGTATCACACACACACACGTATCACACACACACCTATCACACACACACACGTATCACACACACACGTATCACACACACACGTATCACACACACACCTATCACACACACACCTATCACACACACACACACCTATCACACACACACGTATCACACACACACACGTATCACACACACACCTATCACACACACACCTATCACACACACACCTATCACACACACACACGTATCACACACACACCTATCACACACACACCTATCACACACACACCTATCACACACACACACACCTATCACACACACACGTATCACACACACACACGTATCACACACACACCTATCACACACACACGTATCACACACACACACCTATCACACACACACCTATCACACACACACACGTATCACACACACACACCTATCACACACACACGTATCACACACACACACGTATCACACACACACACCTATCACACACACACCTATCACACACACACCTATCACACACACCTATCACACACACACACACGTATCACACACACACCTATCACACACACACGTATCACACACACACCTATCACACACACACCTATCACACACACACACACGTATCACACAAACACACGTATCACACACACACCTATCACACACACACGTATCACACACACACACGTATCACACACACACCTATCACACACACACCTATCACACACACACCTATCACACACACACACACGTATCACACACACACACCTATCACACACACACCTATCACACACACACCTATCACACACACACACGTATCACACACACACACGTATCACACACACACCTATCACACACACACCTATCACACACACACACGTATCACACACACACACCTATCACACACACACACACGTATCACACACACACACCTATCACACACACACCTATCACACACACACACGTATCACACACACACACGTATCACACACACACACCTATCACACACACACCTATCACACACACACCTATCACACACACCTATCACACACACACACACGTATCACACACACACCTATCACACACACACGTATCACACACACACCTATCACACACACCTATCACACACACACACACCTATCACACACACACCTATCACACACACACCTATCACACACACACACGTATCACACACACACACCTATCACACACACACCTATCACACACACACCTATCACACACACCTATCACACACACACACACCTATCACACACACACCTATCACACACACACACACGTATCACACACACACCTATCACACACACACGTATCACACACACACACGTATCACACACACACCTATAACACACACACACCTATCACACACACACACGTATCACACACACACACCTATCACACACACACACGTATCACACACACACCTATCACACACACACCTATCACACACACACCTATCACACACACACACGTATCACACACACACACCTATCACACACACACCTATCACACACACACACGTATCACACACACACACCTATCACACACACACGTATCACACACACACCTATCACACACACACGTATCACACACACACACGTATCACACACACACCTATCACACACACACCTATCACACACACACCTATCACACACACACACACGTATCACACAAACACCTATCACACACACACGTATCACACACACACACCTATCACACACACACACGTATCACACACACACACGTATCACACACACACACCTATCACACACACACCTATCACACACACACCTATCACACACACACACCGTATCACACACACACACCTATCACACACACACACCTATCACACACACACACACGTATCACACACACACACCTATCACACACACACCTATCACACACACCTATCACACACACCTATCACACACACACACACGTATCACACACACACACCTATCACACACACACCTATCACACACACATACACGTATCACACACACACACCTATCACACACACACCTATCACACACACACACGTATCACACACACACACGTATCACACACACACACCTATCACACACACACCTATCACACACACACCTATCACACACACCTATCACACACACACACACGTATCACACACACACACCTATCACACACACACCTATCACACACACACACACGTATCACACACACACACCTATCACACACACACCTATCACACACACACACGTATCACACACACACCTATCACACACACCTATCACACACACACACACGTATCACACACACACACCTATCACACACACCTATCACACACACACACACGTATCACACACACACACCTATCACACACACACCGTATCACACACACACACCTATCACACACACACCTATCACACACACACCTATCACACACACCTATCACACACACACACACACGTATCACACACACACACCTATCACACACACACCTATCACACACACATACACGTATCACACACACACACCTATCACACACACACCTATCACACACACACACACGTATCACACACACACACGTATCACACACACACACCTATCACACACACACCTATCACACACACCTATCACACACACACACACGTATCACACACACACACCTATCACACACACACCTATCACACACACACACACGTATCACACACACACACCTATCACACACACACCTATCACACACACACACGTATCACACACACACACGTATCACACACACACACCTATCACACACACACCTATCACACACACACCTATCACACACACCTATCACACACACCTATCACACACACACACGTATCACACACACACACCTATCACACACACACCTATCACACACACACCTATCACACACACACACGTATCACACACACACACCTATCACACACACACCTATCACACACACACACGTATCACACACACACACCTATCACACACACACCTATCACACACACACCTATCACACACACACCTATCACACACACACCTATCACACACACCTATCACACACACACACACGTATCACACACACACCTATCACACACACACGTATCACACACACACCTATCACACACACACCTATCACACACACACACACGTATCACACAAACACCTATCACACACACACGTATCACACACACACACGTATCACACACACACCTATCACACACACACCTATCACACACACACACGTATCACACACACACACGTATCACACACACACCTATCACACACACACCTATCACACACACACACACGTATCACACACACACACCTATCACACACACACCTATCACACACACACACACGTATCACACACACACACGTATCACACACACACACCTATCACACACACACCTATCACACACACACCTATCACACACACACCTATCACACACACACGTATCACACACACACACGTATCACACACACACACCTATCACACACACACACACGTATCACACACACACCTATCACACACACACCTATCACACACACACACGTATCACACACACACCTATCACACACACACCTATCACACACACACACACGTATCACACACACACACCTATCACACACACACACCTATCACACACACACCTATCACACACACACACGTATCACACACACACCTATCACACACACACACCTATCACACACACACACACGTATCACACACACACACCTATCACACACACACCTATCACACACACACACGTATCACACACACACACGTATCACACACACACACACCTATCACACACACACCTATCACACACACACCTATCACACACACACACACGTATCACACACACACACCTATCACACACACACCTATCACACACACACCTATCACACACACACCTATCACACACACACGTATCACACACACACACGTATCACACACACACACCTATCACACACACACCTATCACACACACACACACGTATCACACACACACCTATCACACACACACACCTATCACACACACACACGTATCACACACACACCTATCACACACACACCTATCACACACACACACCTATCACACACACACCTATCACACACACACACACGTATCACACACACACCTATCACACACACACCTATCACACACACACCTATCACACACACACGTATCACACACACACACGTATCACACACACACCTATCACACACACACACCTATCACACACACACACGTATCACACACACACCTATCACACACACACGTATCACACACACACACCTATCACACACACACCTATCACACACACACACACGTATCACACACACACCTATCACACACACACACCTATCACACACACACACACGTATCACAGGTATGGACACACAGATGGACGGACACACACACAAATGTCACAGGTACACACACACACACACACACACACACACCTCACATACCTCTCATGCACACACACACACACACACACACACACACACACACACACACCTATCACACACACACACGTATCACAGGTATGGACACACAGATGGACGGACACACACACAAATGTCACAGGTACACACACACCTCACATACCTCTCATGCACACACACACACACCTCACATACCTCTCATGCACACACACACACACCTCACATACCTCTCATGCACACACACACACACACACACACCTCACATACCTCTCATGCACACACACACACACACACACACACACACACACCTCACATACCTCTCATGCACACACACACACACACACACACACACACACACACACACACACACACACACACACACACACACCTCTCACATCTATGCCAGGTATACTCACACTTGACTCAGTCGTACACTTACATTATCAAATGTACATACTTGAATGTAGGATGGACAGTTTAACCCATGTGTATATTTGTTACAGTGAACTAACATGTGTATATTTGTTACAGTGAACTAACGTGTATATTTGTTACAGTGAACTAACGTGTATATTTGTTACTGTGAACTAACATGTGTATATTTGTTACAGTGAACTAACATGTGTATGTTTGTTACAGTGAACTAACATGTGTATATTTGTTACTGTGAACTAACATGTGTATATTTGTTACTGTGAACTAACATGTATATTTGTTACTGTGAACTAACGTGTATATTTGTTACTGTGAACTAACATGTGTATATTTGTTACAGTGAACTAACATGTGTATGTTTGTTACAGTGAACTAACATGTGTATGTTTGTTACAGTGAAACTAACATGTGTATGTTTGTTACAGTGAAACTAACATGTGTATATTTGTTACAGTGAACTAACATGTGTATATTTGTTACAGTGAACTAACGTGTTTATATTTGTTACAGTTAACTAACATGTGTATGTTTGTTACAGTGAACTAACATGTGTATATTTGTTACAGTGAACTAACTTGTGTATGTTTGTTACAGTGAACTAACATGTGTATGTTTGTTACAGTGAACTAACATGTGTATATTTGTTACTGTGAACTAACATGTGTATATTTGTTACAGTGAACTAACATGTGTATGTTTGTTACAGTGAACTAACATGTGTATATTTGTTACAGTGAACTAACATGTGTATATTTGTTACTGTGAACTAACATGTATATTTGTTACTGTGAACTAACGTGTATATTTGTTACTGTGAACTAACATGTGTATATTTGTTACAGTGAACTAACATGTGTATGTTTGTTACAGTGAACTAACATGTGTATGTTTGTTACAGTGAAACTAACATGTGTATGTTTGTTACAGTGAAACTAACATGTGTATATTTGTTACAGTGAACTAACGTGTATATTTGTTACAGTGAACTAACGTGTTTATATTTGTTACAGTTAACTAACATGTGTATGTTTGTTACAGTGAACTAACATGTGTATATTTGTTACAGTGAACTAACTTGTGTATGTTTGTTACAGTGAACTAACATGTGTATGTTTGTTACAGTGAACTAACATGTGTATATTTGTTACAGTGAACTAACATGTGTATATTTGTTACAGTGAACTATCATGTGTGTATTTGTTACAGTGAACTAACATGTGTATATTGGTTACAGTGAACTAACATGTGTATATTTGTTACAGTGAACTAACATGTGTATATTTGTTACAGTGAACTAACGTGTATATTTGTTACAGTGAACTAACATGTGTATATTTGTTACAGTGAACTAACATGTGTATATTTGTTACAGTGAACTAACATGTGTATATTTGTTACAGTGAACTAACATGTGTATATTTGTTACAGTGAACTAACATTTGTATATTTGTTACAGTGAACTAACATGTGTATATTTGTTACAGTGAACTAACGTGTCTGTATTGTTTTCTAGTTGTTTATCGGGACGTTGCTGTTCACCATCCTGCTGTTCCTCCTGCCAACCACAGCTCTATACTACCTAGTGTTTACCATGGTGAGCACACACACACACACACACACACACACACACACACACACACACACACACACACACACACACACACATTCCTCCTGCCAACCACAGCTCTATACTACCTGGTCTTTACCGTGGTAAGACTCCCTGAGCCAGGCAATTTAATCCCCTACAATTGCTCTCCATCCATGGGCGCTGCCCTGAGGCTGACCCTGGGCCTGTCAACGTGTGCATGTCCATCCATGGGCGCTGCCCTGAGGCTGACCCTGGGCCTTTCAACGTGTGCATGTCCATCCATGGGCACTGCCCTGAGGCTGACCCTGGGCCTGTCAACGTGTGCATGTCCATCCATGGGCACTGCCCTGAGGCTGACCCTGGGCCTGTCAACGTGTGCATGTCCATCCATGGACGCTGCACTGAGGCTGACCCTGGGCCTGTCAACGTGTGTGTGTGTCTGGGGGTGTTGGGAAAGGCACCAGAAACATTCTCCTTCTAACCGATGGACAATGAAATATCTATTATTTGACCCCTACTGTCTGTCTGTCTGTCTGTCTGTCTGTCTGTCTGTCTGTCTGTCTGTCTGTCTGTCTGTCTGTCTGTCTGTCTGTCTGTCTCTGTCTCTGTCTCTGTCTCTGTCTCTGTCTCTGTCTCTGTCTCTGTCTCTGTCTCTGTCTCTGTCTCTGTCTCTCTCTCTGTCTCTCTGTCTCTCTGTCTCTCTGTCTCTCTGTCTCTCTGTCTCTCGCTCCTCTCTCTCGCTCCTCTCTCTCGCTCCTCTCTCTCGCTCCTCTCTCTCGCTCCTCTCTCTCGCTCCTCTCTCTCGCTCCTCTCTCTCTCTCTCTCTCTCTCTCTCTAGCTCCGCCTTGTGGTAGTAATGTTCCAGGGAGTTCTCCACCTCAGTGTTGACTTCATCAACTCCTTCCCTCTGTTTGCCATGGGCCTCCGAGTCTTCAGATCCTACAGACTGGCAGGTGGGTGGGAAGGAGGGATATGTTATCTCCGCCCCATTGCAAAATGTGTAGAATTTGAGAAAACTTGCTTTAAAACCGCAACATTTTCTCTACGCCCCATGGCAAAATGTGTACAATTGTAGGAAATGTACGTTAAAACTTAGTGGAACTGACAGCGTTTTAACTACTTTGCAGATATGAAACAAACAGACAATCATAATATCAGTCAGAAATATCAAATTCCCAGTTTATGCTACAAAACCAACTTTATAAAAGGTTTTAAAAATGTACTGTACTGTGGTTGTCTGTTCTGTTCTGTGGTTGTCTGTACTGTGGTTGTCTGTACTGTGGTTGCCTGTTCTGTTCTGTGGTTGTCTGTTCTGTTCTGTGGTTGTCTGTTCTGTGGTTGTCTGTTCTGTGGTTGTCTGTTCTGTGGTTGTCTGTTCTGTGGTTGTCTGTACTGTTGTTGTCTGCACTGTGGTTGTCTGTTATGTTCTGTGGTTGTCTATTATCTACTGTTGTCTGTACTGTGGTTGTCTGTTCTGTTCTGTGGTTGTCTGTACTTTTGTTGTCTGTTCTGTGGTTGTCTGTACTGTGGTTGTCTGTTCTGTGGTTGTCTGTACTGTGGTTGTCTGTTCTGTGGTTGTCTGTACTGTGGTTGTCTGTTCTGTGGTTGTCTGTACTGTTGTTGTCTGCACTGTGGTTGTCTGTTATGTTCTGTGGTTGTCTATTCTCTACTGTTGTCTGTACTGTGGTTGTCTGTTCTGTTCTGTGGTTGTCTGTACTGTGGTTGTCTGTTCTGTGGTTGTCTGTACTGTGGTTGTCTGTTCTGTGGTTGTCTGTACTGTGGTTGTCTGTTCTGTGGTTGTCTGTACTGTTGTTGTCTGCACTGTGGTTGTCTGTTATGTTCTGTGGTTGTCTATTCTCTACTGTTGTCTGTACTGTGGTTGTCTGTTCTGTTCTGTGGTTGTCTGTACTTTTGTTGTCTGTTCTGTGGTTGTCTGTACTGTGGTTGTCTGTTCTGTGGTTGTCTGTACTGTGGTTGTCTGTTCTGTGGTTGTCTGTACTGTGGTTGTCTGTTCTGTGGTTGTCTGTACTGTTGTTGTCTGCACTGTGGTTGTCTGTTCTGTCCTGTTGTTGTCTGTTCTGTGGTTGTCTGTACTGTGGTTGTCTGTTCTGTTCTGTGGTTGTCTGTTCTGTACTGTTGTTGTCTGTTCTGTGGTTGTCCTGTGGTTGTCTGTACTGTTGTTGTCTGTACTGTGGTGGTCTGTTCTGTGGTTGTCTGTACTGTGGTTGTCTGTTCTGTTCTGTACTGTGGTTGTCTGTACTGTGGTTGTCTGTCCTGTGGTTGTCTGTACTGTGGTTGCCTGTTCTGTTCTGTGGTTGTCTGTTTTGTGGTTGTCTGTACTGTGGTTGTCTGTTTTGTTCTGTGGTTGTCTATTCTGTTTTGTTCTGTGGTTGTCTGTTCTGTGGTTGTCTGTTTTGTGGTTGTCCAGTGGTTGTCTGTTCTGTGGTTGTCTGTACTGTGGTTGTCTGTTCTGTTCTGTGGTTGTCTGTTCTGTTCTGTGGTTGTCTGTTCTGTACTGTTGTTGGCTGTTCTGTGGTTGTCCTGTGGTTGTCTGTACTGTGGTTGTCTGTACTGTGGTTGTCTGTACTGTGGTTGTCTGTTCTGTTCTGTGGTTGTCTGTTCTGTACTGTTGTTGTCTGTTCTGTGGTTGTCTGGTCTGTATTGTTGTTGTCTGTACTGTTATTGTCTGTACTGTTGTTGTCTTTTCTGTGGTTGTCTATAATGGGGTTGTCTGTACTGTGGTTGTCTGTTCTGTTCTGTGGTTGTCTGTTCTGTGGTTGTCTGTTCTGTTCTGTAGTTGTCTGTCCTGTGGTTGTCTGTACTGTGGTTGTCTGTTCTGTTCTGTGGTTGTCTGTTCTGTACTGTGGTTGTCTTTTATGTGGTTGTCTGTTCTGTGGTTGTCTGTTCTGTGGTTGTCTGTTCTGTTCTGTGGTTGTCTGTTCTGTGGTTGTCTGTTCTGTTCTGTGGTTGTCTGTTCTGTACTGTGGTTGTCTGTACTGTGGTTGTCTGTCCTGTGGTTGGCTGTTCTGTTCTGTGGTTGTCTGTTCTGTGGTTGTCTGTTCTGTGGTTGTCTGTTCTGTGGTTGTCTGTTCTGTGGTTGTCTGTTCTGTACTGTGGTTGTCTGTTCTGTGATTGTCTGTTCTGTACTGTGGTTGTCTGTTCTGTGGTTGTCTGGTCTGTGGTTGTCTGTACTGTGGTTGTCTATTCTGTGGTTGTCTGTACTGTGGTTGTTTGTACTGTGGTTGTCTGTTCTGTGGTTGTCTGTCCTGTGGTTGTCTGTACTGTGGTTGTCTGTTCTGTGGTTGTCTGTACTGTGGTTGTCTGTACTGTGGTTGTCTGTTCTGTGGTTGTCAGTTCTGTGGTTGTCTGTTCTGTGGTTGTCTGTTCTGTGGTTGTCTGTTCTGTTCTGTGGTTGTCTGTTCTGTTCTGTAGTTGTCTGTTCTGTGGTTGTCTGTTCTGTTCTGTGGTTGTCTGTTCTGTGGTTGTCTGTTCTGTTCTGTGGTTGTCTGTTCTGTTCTGTGGTTGTCTGTTCTGTTCTGTGGTTGTCTGTTCTGTGGTTGTCTGTTCTGTTCTGTAGTTGTCTGTTCTGTGGTTGTCTGTTCTGTTCTGTGGTTGTCTGTTCTGTGGTTGTCTGTTCTGTTCTGTAGTTGTCTGTTCTGTGGTTGTCTGTTCTGTTCTGTGGTTGTCTGTACTGTGGTTGTCTGTACTGTGGTTGTCTGTTCTGTGGTTGTCTGTTCTGTGGTTGTCTGTTCTGTGGTTGTCTGTTCTGTTCTGTAGTTGTCTGTTCTGTGGTTGTCTGTACTGTGGTTGTCTGTTCTGTGGTTGTCTGTTCTGTACTGTGGTTGTCTGTTCTGTGGTTGTCTGTTCTGTTCTGTGGTTGTCTGTTCTGTGGTTGTCTGTTCTGTTCTGTGGTTGTCTGTTCTGTGGTTGTCTGTTCTGTGGTTGTCTGTTCTGTGGTTGTCTGTACTGTGGTTGTCTGTTCTGTGGTTGTCTGTTCTGTGGTTGTCTGTTCTGTTCTGTGGTTGTCTGTTCTGTTCTGTGGTTGTCTGTTCTGTTCTGTAGTTGTATGTTCTGTTCTGTGGTTGTCTGTACTGTGGTTGTCTGTTCTGTGGTTGTCTGTTCTGTTCTGTGGTTGTCTGTTCTGTACTGTGGTTGTATGTTCTGTGGTTGTTCTGTAGTTGTCTGTTCTGTTCTGTGGTTGTCTGTACTGTGGTTGTCTGTTCTGTGGTTGTCTGTGCTGTGGTTGTCTGTTCTGTGGTTGTCTGTTCTGTGGTTGTCTGTTCTGTTCTGTGGTTGTCTGTTCTGTTCTGTGGTTGTCTGTTCTGTGGTTGTCTGTTCTGTACTGTGGTTGTCTGTTCTGTGGTTGTCTGTACTGTGGTTGTCTGTTCTGTGGTTGTCTGTTCTGTAGTTGTCTGTTCTGTTCTGTGGTTGTCTGTACTGTGGTTGTCTGTTCTGTGGTTGTCTGTTCTGTGGTTGTCTGTTCTGTGGTTGTCTGTTCTGTTCTGTGGTTGTCTGTTCTGTTCTGTGGTTGTCTGTACTGTGGTTGTCTGTTCTGTGGTTGTCTGTTCTGTGGTTGTCTGTTCTGTGGTTGTCTGTTCTGTTCTGTGGTTGTCTGTTCTGTTCTGTGGTTGTTTGTTCTGTGGTTGTCTGTTCTGTGGTTGTCTGTTCTGTTCTGTGGTTGTCTGTACTGTGGTTGTCTGTTCTGTGGTTGTCTGTTCTGTACTGTGGTTGTCTGTTCTGTGGTTGTCTGTTCTGTGGTTGTCTGTTCTGTGGTTGTCTGTTCTGTGGTTGTTTGTTCTGTGGTTGTCTGTTCTGTGGTTGTCTGTTCTGTTCTGTAGTTTCTTTATTCCTTTATTTAACCAGGTTAGTCTCGTTGAGAGAGAACTCTGTATTTTTAAGAGAGACCTGGTGTAATGAGGAGGAGGTGCTGATCTGTGTTGTTCTGTGTCTGACTGAAATGTGTGTGTTCTCTACAGAGGGGGTGAAGTTCAGAGTGCTCTGTGAGGAACCAGGAACACCTCTACACCTCATGATGGATGTAAGACTCTCTCTCTCTCTCTCTCTCTCTCTCTGTCTCTCTCTCTCTCTCTCTCTCTCTCTCTCTCTTCATCTCTCTCTTTCCTCTCCTCCTTTTCTCTCTGTCGTTCCTCCACTTTTAGTTTTGTTTAATTAATCATTTAAAACTAGGTACACACAAAATGATGCACTTTATTAAGAATCATTGAAGATAAACACAAAAGACCTACGACTAATTTCCATTGTGGTCCTCTTTCATGATGGCGTTTGGCAGATGTGGCAGGACAAAAAAACTGAAGCTAAAATGGCAGTCAGTTTGCTTATTTAGTCCTATAAAACCACAACAACATAGACAAACCATACACACACGTGTCATTCACAGTTTTTCTCCTAGATAGACCTAGATGGTCCTTATCACACACTCTCACTATATACATGTTTATGTCTCATCCCCCCCCCCCCCCCACGCTCCCTCTCTCAGATTAACCCTCTGAAGGTGAGCAGTGTGATCCAGACCTACAGGACCACCACCTACAGCTGTTACCCTAAGGACTCCTGGCTGGCCCTCTGCAAGAAGCTGTTCCTGGGAGAACTCATCTACCCCTGGAGACATAAGACTACCAAGATAGACTAGGACCAGGGGAGAGAGATGGGCAGAGAGATGGGGGGGGGGGGGGAGAGATTGTGGGGAGAGATGGGGGAGAGAGATGGGGGGTGGGGAGATTGTGGGGGAGAGAGAGATGGGGCAAAGAGATGGGGGGGGGGGGGGGGGGGGGTTGTGGGGAGAGATGGGGTTGGGGAGATTGTGGGGAGAGATGGGGCAGAGAGATGGGGGGAGATTTTGGGGAGAGATGGGGGAGAGAGATTGGGGTGGGGAGATTGTGGGGAGAGAGAGATGGGGGAGAGAGGTGGGGAGAGATGGGGGAGAGAGAGAGATTGTGGGAGAGAGATGGGGGAGAAAGAGATGGGGGAGAGAGAGCGATGGGGGAGAGAGACAGGGGAGAGAAGCTGTTTCTGGGAGAACTCATCTACCCCTGGAAACACCACCAAGATCAGGGGAGAGAGGAGGGACAGAGAATTGAGAGATGGTGGGGAGGATGTTAGTGTGACAATGTTGGAGCTCCTGATGAGAGCTTGTGAAGGAGGTGTGCGTCTCCTTTTAAATCAGGTATTTAGGGCTGCTGGCACCCTATTCCCTATATAGTGCACTACTTTTGACCAGAGGTCTATGGGTCCTGGTCAAAAGTAGTGCACTATGTAGGGAATAGGGTGCCATTTGGGACGCTCACTAAAGCATTGACTGCACTAATTACTCCTAGTCTTATCTAACTAGATGTATTTTATATTATAAGATTAAAATGAAACAGTCACATGTTAGGATAAATTGATTGTTTATACATTCCGACTAATGTGTAGTGAGATTGTGATTATTAGAGCATTTGTCAATTAATTAATTTTTATTGAAAACATTCAGTATTTATTCTTAGTTTAGTATTCTAGATACTTTTTTACTCTGGTAATGTGCCATTTTCCCCTAAAAACCTGCTAACCCCAAACCTACAGTACAGTGTGTAACGGCCAGAGAAGTACTAGAGTATAGAAGTGCTGTATTTATTTAACCTTATTTAGCACTATTGTTTGAAAGATTCTGCTAACTTTCCCCAAATTCCCAGGTTTTCCCAGAAATCCTGGTTGGAATATTGCCGGAATCTGGAGGGAATAAGCAAGAATTCAGGCAATCCTCCAACCGGAATTTTGCAACCTTATTGAGATCCTTTTTTTCTTACAATAATAACCTGGTATTATCCTGGTTTATCTTCTTATAACGTAGATTTTTTCCTTTAATTTCCTAAACAGATATTTGTGTCATAATGGAATAAATAAGAATACAATTCATTCTCAATCAGGGCCATAGTTTGTAATATTGTGATGTTTGATTGTGTTGCGTTGACTACTACTCACGTCGTTGAATGTACAATGTACCTAAATGTCCTGGGATGCGTCTCAAATGGAACGCTATTCCCTAAATAGTGCACTACTTTTCACTAGGGCCATATGGGACGCAACCCCGATGTCCCTTTCATAATAATAAAGTCCCAGTTTATTTGAATGTGGTTTGAAAAGGAGTAGCCTCATTGTTTTCAAGTTTATTGGACAGAGACAGTATGGAGGAGAGATGGTGGTACAGCATTGGTATACATGTCTGCTCTGAAGGTAGCAGCAGTAAACGCTATGGATTGGACACACGCACAACACTACACACACAACACACACCTCCTTCTATTCCTTTGGGATCCCTCTTAGTCAAGTATGATTTCCCTCCGCAGTTCCTGGAGGGTGCCAGTCAGTGTCTGTTGCACACCAGAGAGAATGCAAAGCTGTCATCAAGGCAAAGGGTGGCTACTTTGAAGAATCTAAAATTATAAAATATATTTTGATTTGTTTAACACATTTTTGGTTACTACATGATTCCATATGTGTTATTTCATAGTTTTGATGTCTTCACTATTATTCTACAATGTAAAAAATAGTAAAAATAAAGAAAAACCCTGGAATGAGTAGGTGTGTTCAAACTTTTGACTGGTACTGTATATTGCTAAATGACTAAAATGTAAATGTATATACAGTCCTCTGGTCCTCTGTAGCTCAATTGGTAGAGCATGGCGCTTGTAACGCCAGGGTAGTGGGTTCGATCCCCGGGACCATCCATACGTAAAAATGTATGCACACATGACTGTAAGTCGCTTTGGATAAAAGCGTCTGCTAAATGGCATATTTTTAATTATATATATGTGTGTGTGTGTGTATATATATAAATATATATATATATCATTTTTATTAACAACAAATCTAACACAATATAAAGACATATCTTATAAAACAGTATACCAAATAAAACAGACAACTTTATACACGGGTATCCACATTTAAACAGAGATACATACAGTAATGCTTCACAGGCCTTTAGGGTTCACTTTGCTTTACCGGTTTTCAGACTATGCAGCATTTTCAAATAAAAAAACATTAACAAAATGAAGAATCTTGGCTTTTCTTTTGCCCGCTTGCGTTTCTGTATATAATATTTACCAGAGATACATTGTGAACACTTTGTTCTGATCTAAATCTTTACCATCAAACAAAAGTAAAACATCTTTACCATACGTAAAAATGTATGCACGCATGACTGTAAGTCGCTTTGGATAAAAGCGTCTGCTAAATGGCATATTATTATTATTATTACCATGAAGACGAACCCTAGCACCAGTTGATCTAAAAATGAAATGTTTTAGATTCACCTAAAAGATCTTAGTGCAAATGCATTCAAATAATAAATTACTTGTAGTTTAATTTTCAATTTGACAAAAAACACACTTTTCATGATATAAATTTTGAATCTTGACAGTAGTGGAGAGCGGAGTAAGTTGAGCCAAAGGGGTAAGTGGTGCCACCCTTGTTTCTAGGAAACCATAAACACAATTAATAATTTTACCATTGAGGTCATCATTTCAGTCTGTAAACGAAGAAACCATAGGAAAAAAATAGTAAGCAAGTTAGGTCCAAAAAACGGATTTTCACCAACTCAAATGAATTTGTGTTAGAGGTTTCATGATCTAAACCAAAGAAGATAATTTTAAGATTTCTCTATACATCAGTTGGTGGTCTCTATGACTGCTTTTACACAGGCAGCCCAATTCTGATATTATTTTCTCTAATTGGTCTTTTGACCAATCAGATCAGCTCTGAAAAAGATCTGATGTGAAAAGATCTGATGTGATTGATCAAAAAACCAATTAGTGGGGGGAAAAAAACGAATTGGGCTGCCTGTGTAAACGCAGCCTACAAGCTTCAATATGAGGTCCTAAACCTAGCGGCGCTACAGAAGCCTATATCGGTCCGCTAATACATGACTAGTAAAGGCCCAGGGCAGTACTTTTGTGAATAAATTTGTTTTAAAAAAAGTAAACAAATATATATATTATTATTATTTTCGATTCAGATTTTTCAGGGGATGCTGCAGCACCCTCAGCACCCTACTTCCCTCGGCTATGTGTGTGTGATTCATTTAAATGTATGGTGTTTATCCTTGGGAGAGGAGAGAGATAAGGAGTCCTGATTTTCTAGCTGCTTTGACACACATTCACACCCTCTACCAACTGACAGTATCCCACACAAACGTATTGTATTTAAGGTTACTGTCATGGAATTTGTTTCAGCATTTGACGTTACTAGTATTATTATATTTTCCCATTGTTTTTATTAAATTTTTGTCTGAGCCAGTGCTTTAATCCATTCTATTATCTGAGTATCATTGAGGGGATTCGATTAATCTGTCCGGGGCGCCCGGGTAGGCGTGTTTTGCACCGGGTTGGCTGCCTCCCAGGCGTGAGCCAGGTACCCCGTTCAAATCCCACGGCGAAGCCTGCACAAAACAAGAGTGACATAATTAAACTCGTGGAGTAATGTGTAGAATTCTGTGTTTTAACATTCAAAAGTGATTGCTTTTGATAAAAACGCTGCATCTGCCTTCCCAATGAAAACTAGTTTGAAAATTCAAGCATATATTTAATGGAAAAGAGATGTTTCTGGACGATTCACCATGCTGCCTTGTTGACAACACGACGGATCAACGCAGATTACTGTTCGATTTGAGAAGGACTCTCCTTCACCGTTTTTGCCCGTTCACGTCACGGGTCATAGTCCGGTGCCCCGCGGATCAGCTAGTCGAATCCGCCCATTATATCAGTCACTTCAACACTCTCCTGGATGTGTTTTTGACAGATTTTATGATTGATTTTTCTGGTAGCCAATCGCATAATTCTGTACGTATGTGTATCCAATCAGAGGCTGGTAAGGGCGGAGCGGGAACCTCGAGCGCCAGACAGTGCAGTGCCTATCTGTCAACTACAGTGTGTTATCGCGAATATGATTGAGCGTGGAGGAAAAGATTTATGAATACACGAACTGAGATTATCAATGGCTTTACTGCGGACTTGGACCTGATATCTCAAATTGTGCTTTGGACCCACGAGAGAATACGGCAAGCTGCATGTTCTGGATAGAACCAAGGCAAGGAAACGATCGGGAAGTTACGGATCTTTGTTGTCCGGACAAGAGAGAGGGGCCCGATTTCAGAGCAGCCAGTCTCGGGTGAAGTTAGCTAGCTATCGCTACCAAGCAAGCAAGCCAGGTAGCTAGCTAGCCAGCCAGCATCGTAAACCAGTTAGGAAGAGGATAGTTCAGTTCTCTACAGGTTACGAGATTATTCGTACAATTATTACCTTTATGAATGAGAGCTCTGGGAAACTGATACATATGGCATGTTATTTAATTCGGATGTTGACCTCTGTCGTTTTGACTTGACACTTGTCAACTAGCCACGAATAGCTAGCTAACTAGCATTACCTGCTTGCCAGCTAGCTAGCGCCTTCTGTCTTGCCAGCAACGCAAAGCTGTTGTTGTTCACGAGCTAACAGTAGCTAGCTACCATTCCGCCTAGCTGCCTATTTACCCTTTAATTACTATAACAGGGGTTGCTAACTAGCTAGCTAGCTTCAAAAAACGGGTTATAAACATTTTGTTTTGGGGGCTCAACATTGGCTGTAACGTTATAGATGTTCTTGATAACACCCACTTTCTTTGTTGCGATAGCTAGCCCCTAGTGGCATTGCTCACTAGATAACGTTATGCGAACAATAAGGACCCGGACACAGCTAGCCTGTTAACTAGCTAGGAAACTAGCTACATTCTTAAAATATACAGTTTAGCTAACGTTACGTCCACAAAACAAATATGTTGTTTTCTTCTAAGGAGAGGTTATTGCCAGATAGCTCGCAAGGTTCGTCTACTAACCGTCTGTTGATGAAGCAACAGCATTGTATTTTAAAATGTAACTGATGTTTTAAACTGTGACAGGTGTTCTGATTGAAGCGCTAGCACAGTCCGAGTAGTCGGTGGTTAAATCCAGTTATAAACGGTATTGAGGTTGGCAGTTGGAAAGAGGACTTCTGCTCACAGCTTGCTTTCAGCAGGGACGTTATTTGCACCACCACCGGTACCCAGCCTAATTCCTGTCCAAGGGATGTTTTGGTTTTGAGCTGCACGCCCTACTCCAACTCCTGCCAGCTCTCTAACTTGAAGGGACTTTTTATTCATTGTCCTATCATTTTTTATGTCCTCAACTATTGCTGCATCATTCAGACTTGCCAAGCTACAAAGGTTGTCAGGTGTGTTAACCAGTACCCTGGACCAGTATCTCAACCCCACCTCGACACACAACACTGGGCTGGCCGTAGGGCTAATCAAGGATTCTGAACTGGAGGACCACATACACTCTTGACTCTTCTAACTTCTCTGCTGGAATAGACTATATTTCTCTCCAGCCCCTATCCCCCCTCCTCACCCCCCCCCCCCTTCCTCCGTCCTCTCCCCCTCCTCCCCCAGTGTGTGAGGGTACAGATGTGAGGAAGGTAGGATGGGTACCCAGGGCAGCCCGGTGAAGAGTTACGACTACCTGTTGAAGTTCCTCCTGGTCGGGGACAGTGATGTGGGGAAAGGGGAGATACTAGACAGCCTACAGGACGGATCTGCAGAGTCCCCATACGCTTACAGCAGCGGTGAGTCACTAGCTCTGACTTTGCTGATAGCTACTTTATTGAGGAACAATGTACTTACTGTGATATGTGGTTGTCCCAACTAGCTATCTTAAGATGAATACACTATTGTAAGTCACTCTGGATAAGATCGTCTGCTAAATGACTAACATGTAAATGTGCTACAAACACACACACACACACACACACACACACACACGGAAACACATGCACGGACACATAACACAAATATACACAACACAGGGACACCCACAGCTGCACACACAGGGACACCCACAGCTACACACAAAGGGACACACACAGCTATACACAAAGGGACACACACATATACACACATTGAAACAACTCGTCCATGTTTACTGACTTACTGTAGTGTATGTATATTGTCTCGCACACCATCTACACACACACACCATCTACACACACACACACACCATCTACACACACACCATTTACACACACACCATTTACACACACACCATTTACACACATACACCATTTACACACATACACCATTTACACACATACACCATCTACACACATACCATCTACACACATACACACATTCACCATCTACACACGCACATACACCATCTACACACATACACACACACCATTTACACACAGACACACCATTTACACACAGACACACCATCTGAACACAGACACCATCTGAACACAGACACCATCTGAACACAGACACACATACAAGTCCGCTATGTGTGGTAAGTTAATATTATTTTACGTTCCTGTAAAAACGTCTGTACGATGCAGACACATTCCTATAGGTTCACTTTATAATATAGCTAGACTTCTCCCAAACTGGCTCACTAACTAATGCATGAGCTACTGCAGCAGTGTGGGCCAGTAATCCAAAGGTCGCTGGTACGAATACCCGAGCCGACAAGGAGAACAATCTTGTCTGTGCCCTTGAGAAAGGCACTTAACCCTAATTTGCTCCAGGGGCGAAGTACTACTATTGCTGACCCTGTAAAACAACACATTTCAGTGCACCTATCCAGTGTATGTAGCAAAAAAACACATAAGAAAAGCTTTTCAAACCATGGTTTTAATGACTTCACAGTCCTACAACAAGCCCTGTATTATGGAGTCCACACACCCTGAAGGTCCCCTGGGAGTGTGGATACACAGCCACCATGACTTTAGCCTGAGGAACAACGACAGAGGCCTTATATTCCGGTTTGTCAGGGTGTGTGTGTTGAGTCAGAGACGCCCCTTGGAATCATAGTGTCCATGCCAGTTCACGTGAGTGTTTTTTAGCTGTGTACGTTGTCTATGTTAAGTCATTTGAAAGGGGGTGTGTTCCTTTGTTTGTTTTTCTTCAATACAATTCAAAACAATAACAGTGTGGCTGGGAATCCCCAGCCATTGTCGTTCAGAGCTAGGGGTGTATACAGGCTAGCTGTTGTGTGACTCTGTCTGAGTCCTGGAGGTTCTCAGTGGAGAGGGGAGGTTGTGACAGATTCGTGCCCGATGGGGTGAGCTCTCCTTGGGCATGAGGAGATGGGACGGCTGCCTGTCTGGGTGTTCTGGTGCTGCTGGATGTGACCGCTTACTGCTGCTGATAGATTGTGGGGGGGAGAGAAAGACAGAGGGATAGAGCAGGACTGCTGGTCAGTGGCTTCAAAAGAGCTGCTTCACACACTCCCAGCTCCATCAGAGAAATCCCCCAGAGAGATAGAGGGGGAGGAGAGGTAGAAGAAGATAGAGAGAATAACTAATGTATTAACAACACTCAGTCACTGAGTGAGTGAGAGAGAGAGAGAGAGGAGGAAGAGGGGATAGTAGGAGAGAGAGAGGAGGAGAGAGTGAAGAGGAGGAGATGGGAGGAGAGAGAGAAGAGGAGGAGATGGGAGGAGAGAGAGAGAGGAGGAGGAGATGGGAGGAGAGAGAGAAGAGGAGGAGATGGGAAGAGGAGGAGATGGGAGGAGGTGAGAGAAGAGGAGGAGATGGGAGGAGAGAGAGAAGAGGAGGAGATGGGAGGAGAGAGAGAAGAGGAGAAGAGGAGGAGATGGGAGGAGAGAGAGAAGAGGAGGAGATGGGAGGAGGAGAGGGAAGAGGAGGAGATGGGAGGAGGTGAGAGAAGAGGAGGAGATGGGAGGAGGAGAGGGGGGAGGAGAGAGAGAAGGGGAGGAGATGGGAGGAGAGAGAGAAGAGGAGGAGATGGGAGGAGAGAGAGAGAAGAGGAGGAGATGGGAGGAGAGAGAGAGAAGGAGGAGATGGGAGGAGAGAGAGAAGAGGAGGAGATGAGAAGAGGAGGAGATGGGAAGAGGAGGAGATGGGAGGAGGTGAGCGAAGAGGAGGAGATGGGAGGAGAGAGAGAAGAGGAGGAGATGGGAGGAGAGAGAGAAGAGAAGGAGAGAAAGAAGAGGAGGAGATGAGAGAAGAGGAGGAGATGGGAGGAGAGAGAGAAGAGGAGGAGATGGGAGGAGGAGAGGGAAGAGGAGGAGAGGGAAGAGGAGGAGAGAGAAGAGGAGGAGATGGGAGGAGGTGAGAGAAGAGGAGGAGATGGGAGGAGGAGAGGGAAGAGGAGGAGAGAGAAGAGGAGGAGATGGGAGGAGAGTAGGAGATGGGAGGAGGAGGAGAGAGAAGAAGGAGATGAGAGGAGAGAGAGGAGAGGAGGAGATGGGAGGAGGAGGAGGAGAGAGAAGAAGGAGATGGGAGGAGGTGAGAGAAGAGGAGGAGGTGAGAGAAGAGGAGGAGGTGAGAGAAGAGGAGGAGAGAGAGGAGAGGAGAGAGAGAAGAGGAGGAGATGGGAGGAGGAGGAGATGGGAGGAGGAGAGAAGAGGAGGAGATGGGAGGAGAGAGAAGAGGAGGAGATGGGAGGAGGAGGAGAGAGAAGAGGAGGAGATGGGAGGAGAGAGAGAAGATGAGGAGATGGGAGGAGAGCGAGGGGATAGTAGGAGAGAGAGGAGTAGGGAGATGGGAGGAGGTGATGGGAGGAGAGAGAGAAGATGAGGAGGAGCGAGAGAAGAGGAGGATATTGAGGAAGAGATGGAGGAGAGAGAAGAGGAGGAGGAGATGGAAGGAGAGAGAAGAGGAGGAGAGAGAGATTAGAAGAGGAGAGGGAGATGAGGAGAGAGAAGATAGTACATGAAGACAGCGTATCTAATGCTTTGATAACAGGGTCACTCCTCATATGCTAATAAAGCTGTGTTGAGTCTGTTAGGAGAGAGGGAGGGAGAAAGCGAGAGAGAGTGAAAGCATTGCATCCATATATTCAGACATAATTAGTTGTCAAGTTATGGTGATTCTGATTCTGATCCGCATCTATGCTGCAGGGGTAAGCTTTCAGAAATCAGCTTTTTCAAAATGCGGACAGTAAAAAATTGCAGTTTTAAACTATTTCACCTGCGTTTTATATTGAAAGTCAAAAGTTTTTTTTTTTCTTAACTAGAGTGATCAGGGCCTTGCAACTATAGATTTTCTTCACATAAAATACATTAGTGCAGGGGTTCCCCAACTGTTTCACTCGGGGCCCCCCTTCCAGCATTGGGGAACATCCTGCGCCACTTCTATATTTCTATGGGCACAAGCACTGTTCATGACACACACTGTTCACTAAGGCTGAACGATTTTGGAAAATAATCTAATTGCGATTTTTTGCCCCCAATATTGCGATTGCGATTTAATATGCGATTTAATTTATTTATCCTTTTTCCCCTACAAAACATAATGAATGATTTAAATATGACCAACACAATAGTATATACATTTTGTGTGAAACGTTCTTTCCCATAGGCTGGGTCTATTTGTTAGAATTAAATTCAAACATGTATGACTTGAAATAAATGACATTTTTATTGAACTGCTCATTACAGAAACATCTGTGGCTTTGCCACTGTGCATTTAAATAATTTAAACAAAGGCATGAACTTTGTAAACACTGTGTGCAAAAGGTACAGTCTTAAGAAAAAAATAATTTTAAATTGTATGTATCTTACTGCTCCCAAGTCAGTAACATTTCACACAACTGAAACAAGGAATTTGCTTTGAAAATATTTTGTAAAATCAAAGTAAATAAAGTTATAAATAAAAAATGAGAAATGCACTTTTAATTTAGACAAACTATTTTTTATAAACGATTTGAATATTATAATATAAAATAGATGAGCCTCACTTATCTCAAGTACACAACAATAACACACCACACAGACTAAAGTTCACTACGAGTATGGCACTGCCAGCCATACTTATCCAACAGTTCTGTTCTCAGTGGCTCACAGGTTTTTTGCTAAGAAAACCAGAATATTGACTTTTTCTGGCTTCAAGGATGAGCGAGTGCAAGTCACAATATTCCCTCCTGTGCTAAAAAGACGCTCTGAGGGAGCGCTTGTAGCAGGTACACAAAGATACTTGCGTGCCATGGTGCACAACTGTGGGTAGCTGATCTTGTGCACCCTCCACCAAGCCAATGGATCATCTTCTCCATCAATGGTAGGAGTCATCAGGTAATTGTTTATCTCTGCCTCTGCGACTGAGAGGCATCATATCTTTGGCTATGAACTCGGTTATTGTCCGAGTGATTTCTCCGTGCCGTTTTGAATTACGTTCATACGGAGTGACACTTTCGAACATTTCTGTCAGTGATCCCTGTCTTGAGGTATTTGGCTTGTCTCGCGCACTGATGCTCGGCATTTTGGTCATACAACTGTCATGCATTGATTTGTGGTATTTTTTTAAGTGCTGAAACAGGTTTGTAGTGTTACCCCGTGAAGTAGCAATCGGAGCACGGCATGCTCTGCACAACACCTGACGCTGCTCAGCATCTTCTTTTTTAAAACCAAAATAGTTCCACACCACCGACGTGCTGTTCCTCTTCGATATTAAAGTATCAGCTGTGTCAGTTTCTGACTGTTCCGTCGAGCAAGAGGCCATTGCGCTGGACAGCATGAAAAGTCGCGTCACGTGACCACCTCAAATCGCGCACGTTGCGATTAGAAAATCGCGTTCAGTCAAATCGCGATATTATCGCGAATGCAATTAATCGTTCAGCCCTACTGTTCACACCCCTCTTGTTGGTGGAGACAATTTTACATTTTTAAAGCTTATTTTCTGCAATTCTACACTTTGTCATGGGGTGCAAAGAAAATGTTGCCGTTTTAAAGGTGATTTTCTTGCAATTCTATACATTTGCATTCTACTATTACAACTTTCAGGAGTAAGTTTTAAAGCTGGACTGAGTTCCTTTAAAATTAAAATAATATGATTTTCTTTTTTGGGGGGGGCCCCGCGAGCCCCCTTCCAACCCCTCGTACCCCCCCCCCCCCCCCATCCAGGGCGCGCACCCCACAGTTTGGGAACCACTGCAACACATTCAGCAGAAATCAGATGACTACAGAAGTGCAACGATAGTTGGCTAGCAGCCACACAAGTAAATTGGCTTACAATAAAAGAGAGAGGTATTTTTTGCAAAGACGATGCATGGCCATCAGATTTCTTATGTTTACCATAAAAAGAATGTTGCCAGCTACATTTCCAAATGTTTTTCTTGATGTTAATCTTAATCATTTTTACTTGCCAAAACTACTAGAGAAAAGTAAACCTCAGTCAAAGTGCCGCCTGCTGATCAAATGCCAGTTTGTGAATGCAGTCATTTGATTGGTCAAGACGAGAGCAAAGATTTATCATCCAAGTGGAGAAGTGCAACTGAAGCACAAATTGTGTCCTTTTACATTCTTAAGCCACACACACACACACACATATACACACACACACACACACACACACAC
>NC_140015.1:41310546-41323046 GCF_964263955.1 Coregonus lavaretus | reverse complement strand
GGTTAGTACATCCTACATGTTGAATCAATACGTTGTAGGAGCTGTGGTTAGTACATCCTACATGTTGAATCAATACGTTGTAGGAGCTGTGGTTAGTACATCCTACATGTTGAATCAATACGTTGTAGGAGCTGTGGTTAGTACATCCTACATGTTGAATCAACACGTTGTTGGAGCTGTGGTTAGTACATCCTACATGTTGAATCAACACGTTGTAGGAGCTGTGGTTAGTACATCCTACATGTTGAATCAATACGTTGTAGGAGCTGTGGTTAGTACATCCTACATGTTGAATCAATACGTTGTAGGAGCTGTGGTTAGTACATCCTACATGTTGAATCAACACGTTGTAGGAGCTGTGGTTAGTACATCCTACATGTTGAATCAACACGTTGTTGGAGCTGTGGTTAGTACATCCTACATGTTGAATCAATACGTTGTTGGAGCTGTGGTTAGTACATCCTACATGTTGAATCAATACGTTGTAGGAGCTGTGGTTAGTACATCCTACATGTTGAATCAACACGTTGTAGGAGCTGTGGTTAGTACATCCTACATGTTGAATCAATACGTTGTAGGAGCTGTGGTTAGTACATCCTACATGTTGAATCAATACGTTGTTGGAGCTGTGGTTAGTACATCCTACATGTTGAATCAATACGTTGTAGGAGCTGTGGTTAGTACATCCTACATGTTGAATCAACACGTTGTAGGAGCTGTGGTTAGTACATCCTACATGTTGAATCAACACGTTGTAGGAGCTGTGGTTAGTACATCCTACATGTTGAATCAACACGTTGTTGGAGCTGTGGTTAGTACATCCTACATGTTGAATCAACACGTTGTAGGAGCTGTGGTTAGTACATCCTACATGTTGAATCAATACGTTGTAGGAGCTGTGGTTAGTACATCCTACATGTTGAATCAATACGTTGTAGGAGCTGTGGTTAGTACATCCTACATGTTGAATCAACACGTTGTTGGCCGGCACCCAGCAGGTGTCATCATTACGCCGACCCAGCAGGTGTCACCATTACGCCGACCCAGCAGGTGTCACCATTACGCCGACCCAGCAGGTGTCATCATTACGCCCACCCAGCAGGTGTCATCATTACGCCCACCCAGCAGGTGTCATCATTACGCCCACCCAGCAGGTGTCATCATTACGCCCACCCAGCAGGTGTCATCATTACGCCCACCCAGCAGGTGTCATCATTACGCCCACCCAGCAGGTGTCATCATTACGCCCACCCAGCAGGTGTCATCATTACGCTGACCGTGTGTGAGCTGATAGTCAGGGGAGGGAAATGAGCTGATTAAAAAGACATGAGCCCTAATACATGCCATCCATCTCTCTGTTAACACTCTTAAAGTGGAACTTACAGCGTTTTAGCAACATAAAATCTGTTCAAATACACCCCCAGGAAGAATATGACACCTTTTATATTGTGTATATATATTTTCTGACAAGCGAGCACTTAGATTTTCACATTGTCATAAATTCTTAGAATGTTTGGGAATGATGTATAATAAGGCATTTGTGAAAATGCTATTGCTGCCGTGCATTTGGACAATTAATAGACACTGCAGTAAATAAACCTAATAAAAACTTCCAGGACCGGAGTCTACGTAGACCGGTGCACCATAGCCAATCAGAGCTTCAGTAGACCTTTATGCAAATAATCCATGTTCCACACGGGCCTGCTATCATTCACTTTGAACTGGACTGTGTGTTTACAGGCGGTAGCACCAGCGCGACTTTAGAGCATTAGAACGCATTCACCAAAAGCCACAAAATACTCCTTAATGGATTTCTACAAATATGTAAATACCACGGGAGTCCTCTTACATTTGGGAACTTTACAGTCCTATTGATCAAACAACCATGAAAAGGTAGGCTCTCTGTCCCTCAGTTATGCACATCAACAACAACAAGATCAACAACTAATGCTAGCCAGAGCGAGATGAGCTAAAATCTAACGAGGGAACATTAGATAAACCCTCTCAAACCTTTTCAGCTAGTTGGTCGTCAAAATTGCACTTATAAACGATGAGGAATAGTAGCCTGCTCGCCCTTTTGCAGCTTGCCTGCCAATGCATGCTTGTCCCAACCCACGTTTTGACAACTGAATGGGAACTTGCCTGCCTGCCCATTTGATCAATGCCAAATACATTTGATTGACAACTAAGGGTGTGTTGGTACATTTCCTCCAGTGTGTCAGAGCGCACGCTGCACCATAGACACTGGATGCTCTGGCCGAGGGGGAGGGTTGATCCGAGCGTTCCTCACAACAAGACGCCGCTTGGGTGCCAAGCTAACTGGCTAACTTTACTCACCCTAGCAGAGCTGGTTTGGCTGTTTTCATGTTATCTAGAGCGTTAGTAAAAAAAACTGTGCTGCTGGAAACAATTTAAGAACTTTCTTTTGCCGACGTTTACTGACACGGTCATATTCGGCGGGTGTTGCGCGTTCGTAAATTCATCAGTTATTCTGCGCTCTGGCATACTCCGATGAGCGCTTTGAAATCGGAGTAGATAGCCAGAGTGAATTTACGAACACAAGAGATATGCTAACTGGATAACAGTCATTCAAGTTCAGCATAGCTAGCTAGCTAGCAAAGTGATTCACATTTCTTGCTAGCTAACCAAGTAATAAATAATAATAATTGGTCATTTAGCAGACGCTCTTATCCAGAGCGACTTACAGGAGCAATTAGGGTTAAGTGCCTTGCTCAAGGGCACATCGACAGATTTTTCACCTAGTCGGCTCGGGGATTAGAACCAGCGTGACACCTGCATCTCTAGCTGTAGCCACCGAAAAACGATATGAGGGGAAAAAGTTGATCAGTCACCCACTCCTCCAATGACATGACATCCTCCCAGCAGCTAGCTAGCTAACATTTGGCTCTGTGTTTTTAGCTTTCTAAATAAATAGTTACATAAATAGATACACTAGCATATTAGCCACATTATGATTGACTTCTTATCATTGCCGTTGCTAGTTGGATTGTATTGACAATCCCAGCCTTAGTTACATTTGTCCGTTTTTATAAAAAATATTGTCATTGAAACTGAAACAGTGCATCCCGAATGGGTGGAGGCAGCAAACAATGTACCAGGCCAGCTGTGATTTACTACCTGATAGCAATATTTTTTGGACTACCAAGAAATGTATTGGTGAATTATATTAATCATGCATTGAACTGCATCCATCTATTCTGCCAACAATGTCTTACCGTACATCATGGAGTTTTGAGTCAAATAGAACCTGTTTTTAAAACCGTTTTGTAGCATAAACTGGGAATTTGATATTTCTGACTGATATTATGATTGTCTGTTTGTTTCATATCTGCAAAGTAGTTAAAACGCTGTCAGTTCCACTTTAACGTTACCCAATCACTACTCAGATACCATCTCTCTGTTAACTCCCTTAACGTTACCCAATCACTACTCAGATACCATCTCTCTGTTAACTCCCTTAACGTTACCCAATCACTACTCAGATACCATCTCTCTGTTAACTCCCTTAACGTTACCCAATCACTACTCAGATACCATCTCTCTGTTAACTCCCTTAACGTTACCCAATCACTACTCAGATACCATCTCTCTGTTAACTCCCTTAACGTTACCCAATCACTACTCAGATACCATCTCTCTGTTAACTCCCTTAACGTTACCCAATCACTACTCAGATACCATCTCTCTGTTAACTCCTTTAACGTTACCCAATCACCACATCTCCCTTTCATCTCACCAGCCAATCAGCTTCCAGATTCATATTCCTGTCAGCTTATCCTCAGCCAATCAACATACAACAACTTTCTCTCTCACCAGTCAGACTACAGGATACAGTGATATGAGATGTTCTCTTTCTGGAAAGATAACTGAAGCGTGGGTGGCAAATAAAGGTTTATTATTAATTCATGGTACACCGGATAGGTGCAGTTAAATGTGTTGTTTTACAGGGTCAGCCATAGTAGTATGTCACCCCTGGAGTAAATTAGGGTTAAGTGTCTTTCTCAAAGGCACATCGAGAGGTTTTTCACCTTGTCGGCTCAGGTATTCGAAAACCAGCGACCTTTCGGTTACTGGCCCAACGCTCTAACTGCTAGGCTACCTGTCGCCGCTACTTGTCAGTCAGTAGAGCTGTGTGAAGCAGTCAGTCAGTAGAGTTGTGTGAAACAGTCAGTCAGTAGAGTTGTGTGAAGCAGTCAGTCAGTAGAGTTGTGTGAAACAGTCAGTCAGTAGAGTTGTGTGAAACAGTCAGTCAGTAGAGTTGTGTGAAACAGTCAGTCAGTAGAGTTGTGTGAAACAGTCAGTCAGTAGAGTTGTGTGAAGCAGTCAGTCAGTAGAGTTGTGTGAAACAGTCAGTCAGTAGAGTTGTGTGAAACAGTCAGTCAGAGTTGTGTGAAACAGTCAGTCAGTAGAGTTGTGTGAAACAGTCAGTCAGTAGAGTTGTGTGAAGCAGTCAGTCAGTAGAGTTGTGTGACAGTCAGTCAGTAGAGTTGTGTGAAGCAGTCAGTCAGTAGAGTTGTGTGAAACAGTCAGTCAGTAGAGTTGTGTGAAGCAGTCAGTCAGTAGAGTTGTGTGAAACAGTCAGTCAGTAGAGTTGTGTGAAACAGTCAGTCAGTAGAGTTGTGTGAAGCAGTCAGTCAGTAGAGTTGTGTGAAACAGTCAGTCAGTAGAGTTGTGTGAACCAGAAACAGTTAGTCAGTAGAGTTGTGTGAAGCAGTCAGTAGAGTTGTGTGAAGCAGTCAGTCAGTAGAGTTGTGTGAAGCAGTCAGTAGAGTTGTGTGAAACAGTCAGTCAGTAGAGTTGTGTGAAACAGTCAGTCAGTAGAGTTGTGTGAAACAGTCAGTCAGTAGAGTCGTGTGAAACAGTCAGTCAGTAGAGTTGTGTGCAACAGAAACAGTCAAAGTTGTGTGAAACAGTCAGTCAGTAGAGTTGTGTGAAACAGTCAGTCAGTAGAGTTGTGTGAAACAGTCAGTCAGTAGAGCTGTGTGAAACAGTCAGTCAGTAGAGTTGTGTGAAACAGTCAGTCAGTAGAGTTGTGTGAAACAGTCAGTCAGTAGAGTTGTGTGAAACAGTCAGTCAGTAGAGTTGTGTGAAACAGTCAGTCAGTAGAGCTGTGTGAAACAGTCAGTCAGTAGAGTTGTGTGAAACAGTCAGTCAGTAGAGTTGTGTGAAACAGTCAGTCAGTAGAGTTGTGTGAAGCAGTCAGTCAGTAGAGTTGTGTGAAACAGTCAGTCAGTAGAGTTGTGTGAAACAGAAACAGTTAGTCAGTAGAGTTGTGTGAAGCAGTCAGTAGAGTTGTGTGAAGCAGTCAGTAGAGTTGTGTGAAACAGTCAGTCAGTAGAGTTGTGTGAAACAGTCAGTAGAGTTGTGTGAAACAGTCAGTCAGTAGAGTTGTGTGAAACAGTCAGTAGAGTTGTGTGAAACAGTCAGTCAGTAGAGTTGTGTGAAACAGTCAGTCAGTAGAGTTGTGTGAAACAGTCAGTCAGTAGAGTTGTGTGAAACAGTCAGTCAGTAGAGTTGTGTGAAACAGTCAGTCAGTAGAGTTGTGTGACAGTCAGTCAGTAGAGTTGTGTGAAACAGTCAGTCAGTAGAGTTGTGGGAAACAGTCAGTCAGTAGAGTTGTGTGAAGCAGTCAGTCAGTAGAGTTGTGTGAAACAGTCAGTCAGTAGAGTTGTGTGAAACAGAAACAGTTAGTCAGTAGAGTTGTGAGAAACAGTCAGTCAGTAGAGTTGTGTGAAACAGTCAGTCAGTAGAGTTGTGAGAAACAGTCAGTCAGTAGAGTTGTGTGAAACAGTCAGTCAGTAGAGTTGTGAGAAACAGTCAGTCAGTAGAGTTGTGTGAAACAGTCAGTCAGTAGAGTTGTGTGAAACAGTCAGTCAGTAGAGTTGTGTGAAACAGTCAGTCAGTAGAGTTGTGAGAAACAGTCAGTCAGTAGAGTTGTGTGAAACAGTCAGTCAGTAGAGTTGTGTGAAACAGTCAGTCAGTAGAGTTGTGTGAAACAGTCAGTCAGTAGAGTTGTGTGAAACAGTCAGTCAGTAGAGTTGTGTGAAACAGAAACAGTCAGTCAGTAGAGTTGTGAGAAACAGTCAGTCAGTAGAGTTGTGTGAAACAGAAACAGTTAGTCAGTAGAGTTGTGTGAAGCAGTCAGTCAGTAGAGTTGTGTGAAACAGTCAGTCAGTAGAGTTGTGTGAAGCAGTCAGTCAGTAGAGTTGTGTGAAACAGTCAGTCAGTAGAGTTGTGTGAAACAGTCAGTCAGTAGAGTTGTGTGAAACAGTCAGTCAGTAGAGTTGTGTGAAACAGTCAGTCAGTAGAGTTGTGTGAAGCAGTCAGTCAGTAGAGTTGTGTGAAACAGTCAGTCAGTAGAGTTGTGTGAAACAGTCAGTCAGTAGAGTTGTGTGAAGCAGTCAGTCAGTAGAGTTGTGTGAAGCAGTCAGTCAGTAGAGTTGTGTGAAACAGTCAGTCAGTAGAGTTGTGTGAAACAGTCAGTCAGTAGAGTTGTGTGAAACAGTCAGTCAGTAGAGTTGTGTGAAACAGTCAGTCAGTAGAGTTGTGTGAAGCAGTCAGTCAGTAGAGTTGTGTGAAACAGTCAGTCAGTAGAGTTGTGTGAAACAGTCAGTCAGTAGAGTTGTGTGAAACAGTCAGTCAGTAGAGTTGTGTGAAGCAGTCAGTAGAGTTGTGTGAAACAGTCAGTCAGTAGAGTTGTGTGAAACAGTCAGTCAGTAGAGTTGTGTGAAGCATTGTCAGTAGAGTTGTGTGAAACCGTCAGTCAGTAGAGTTGTGTGAAGCAGTCAGTAGAGTTGTGAGAAACAGTCAGTCAGTAGAGTTGTGTGAAGCAGTCAGTCAGTAGAGTTGTGAGAAACAGTCAGTCAGTAGAGTTGTGTGAAGCATTGTCAGTAGAGTTGTGTGCAACAGAAACAGTCAAAGTTGTGTGAAACAGTTAATCTGTCATTAGAGCTGTGTGAAGCAGTCAGTCAGTAGAGTTGTGTGAAACAGAAACAGTTAGTCAGTAGAGTTGTGTGAAGCAGTCAGTAGAGTTGTGTGAAGCAGTCAGTAGAGTTGTGTGAAACAGTCAGTCAGTAGAGTTGTGTGAAACAGTCGGTCAGTAGAGTTGTGTGAAACAGTCAGTCAGTAGAGTTGTGTGAAACAGTCAGTCAGTAGAGTTGTGTGAAACAGTCAGTCAGTAGAGTTGTGTGAAACAGTCAGTCAGTAGAGTTGTGTGAAACAGTCAGTCAGTAGAGTTGTGTGAAACAGTCAGTCAGTAGAGTTGTGTGAAACAGTCAGTCAGTAGAGTTGTGTGAAACAGTCAGTCAGTAGAGTTGTGTGAAGCAGTCAGTCAGTAGAGTCGTGTGAAGCATTGTCAGTCAGTAGAGTTGTGTGAAACAGTCAGTCAGTAGAGTCGTGTGAAGCATTGTCAGTAGAGTTGTGTGAAACAGTCAGTCAGTAGAGTTGTGTGAAACAGTCAGTCAGTAGAGTTGTGTGAAACAGTCAGTCAGTAGAGTTGTGTGAAACAGTCAGTCAGTAGAGTTGTGTGAAACAGTCAGTCATTAGAGCTGTGTGAAGCAGTCAGTCATTAGAGCTGTGTGAAGCAGTCAGTCAGTAGAGTTGTGTGAAACAGTCAGTCAGTAGAGTTGTGTGAAACAGTCAGTCAGTAGAGTTGTGTGAAGCAGAAACAGTTAGTCAGTAGAGTTGTGTGAAGCAGTCGGTAGAGTTGTGTGAAGCAGTCAGTAGAGTTGTGTGAAACAGTCAGTCAGTAGAGTTGTGTGAAACAGTCAATAGAGTTGTGTGAAACAGTCAGTCAGTAGAGTTGTGAGAAACAGTCAGTCAGTAGAGTTGTGTGAAACAGTCAGTCAGTAGAGTTGTGTGAAGCATTGTCAGTAGAGTTGTGTGAAACAGTCAGTCAGTAGAGTTGTGTGAAGCATTGTCAGTAGAGTTGTGTGAAACAGTCAGTCAGTAGAGTTGTGTGAAGCAGTCAGTCAGTAGAGTTGTGTGAAACAGTCAGTCAGTAGAGTTGTGAGAAACAGTCAGTCAGTAGAGTTGTGTGAAACAGTCAGTAGAGTTGTGTGAAACAGAAACAGTTAGTCAGTAGAGTTGTGTGAAGCAGTCAGTAGAGTTGTGTGAAGCAGTCAGTCAGTAGAGTTGTGTGAAACAGTCAGTCAGTAGAGTTGTGTGAAACAGTCAATAGAGTTGTGTGAAACAGTCAGTCAGTAGAGTTGTGTGAAACAGAAACAGTTAGTCAGTAGAGTTGTGAGAAACAGTCAGTCAGTAGAGTTGTGTGAAGCAGTCAGTCAGTAGAGTTGTGTGAAACAGTCAATAGAGTTGTGTGAAACAGTCAGTCAGTAGAGTTGTGAGAAACAGTCAGTCAGTAGAGTTGTGTGAAGCAGTCAGTAGAGTTGTGAGAAACAGTCAGTCAGTAGAGTTGTGTGAAACAGTCAGTCAGTAGAGTTGTGAGAAACAGTCAGTCAGTAGAGTTGTGTGAAGCAGTCAGTAGAGTTGTGAGAAACAGTCAGTCAGTAGAGTTGTGTGAAACAGTCAGTCAGTAGAGTTTTGTGAAACAGTCAGTCAGTAGAGTTGTGTGAAACAGTCAATAGAGTTGTGTGAAACAGAAACAGTTAGTCAGTAGAGTTGTGAGAAACAGTCAGTCAGTAGAGTTGTGTGAAGCATTGTCAGTAGAGTTGTGTGAAACAGTCAGTCAGTAGAGTTGTGTGAAACAGTCAGTCAGTAGAGTTTTGTGAAACAGTCAGTAGAGTTGTGTGAAACAGTCAGTCAGTAGAGTTGTGTGAAACAGTCAGTCAGTAGAGTTGTGTGAAACAGTCAGTCAGTAGAGTTGTGAGAAACAGTCAGTCAGTAGAGTTGTGTGAAGCATTGTCAGTAGAGTTGTGTGCAACAGAAACAGTCAGTAGAGTTGTGTGAAACAGTAAAGTAGTGCTGGACAGGACCTACCCTACCCTGTGTGTGGTGACAGATACATCGAGCTGCCCTCTGAGTGACCGAGAGATCAATAGTCCATTTCAACTCAGCCCCACTCTGTGCAGCTAAAGGCCTTTTGGCTTTGGGAAGCTAGGTGGCCATTTTGGAGCGTAAAAATTAGCAGTCTTATATTTGTTCCATTTCCCAATGATGGAGACAACTGTGCTCTAGGAAACGTTCAACACTCTAGAAATTGTTTTATACCTTTCCTCATCACAAGTCTATCTTGGAGACCTACGGACAGTTTCTTGGACTTCATGGTATAGTTTCTCCTCTGACGTGCACTGTCAACTGTGGGACCTTATATTAGACAAGTGTATTTCTTTCTAAATCATGTCCAAACAATTGAATTGCTCAGGTGATCAAAGTAAATTGGATTACACCTGAGCTCAATCTGTAGTGTCATAGCAAAGGGGTGTGAATACAAAGGGGTATTTCTGTGTTTCATTTTCAATACATTTGCTGAAATGTCTAAATATGTTTTCACTTTGTCGTTAGGGGGTATTGTATGTAGATGGGTGATAAAAATCAATGTTGAATTCAGGCTGTAACAACAAAATGTGGAATAAGTCAAGGGGTATGAATACTTTCTGAAGGCACTGCGTGATTGATTGATTTTATTATTATAATGTCATGAATCTTCAGGATGATCCGATAGGCTTATAAATCGCTGTAGCAAAATACAATTATGTGTATGTATATATATATATATATATATATATATATATACATACACATATACATACATACATACATACATACATACATACATACATACATACATACATACATACATACATACATACATACATCTGTGGAAAAAATTAAGAGACCACTGCAAAATTATCAGTTTCTCTGGTTTTCCTATTTATATGTATGAGTTTGGGTAAAACAACATTTTTGTTTTATTCTATAAACTACTGACAACATTTCTCCCAAATTCCCCCCATAAATATTGTCATTTAGAGCATTTATTTGCAGAAAATTATAACTGGTCAAAATAACAAAAAAGATGCAGTGTTGTCAGACCTCGAATAATGCAAAGAAAATAAATTAATGTTCATTTTTAAACAACACAATACTAATGTTTTAATTTAGGAAGAGTTCAGAAATCAATATTTGTTGGAATAACCCTGATTTTCAATCACAGCTTTCATGCGTCTTGGCATGCTCTCCACCAGTCTTTCACATTGATGTTGGGTGACTTTATGCCACTCCTGGCACAAAAATTCAAGCAGCTCGGCTTTGTTTGATGGCTTGTGACCATCCATCTTCCTCTTGATCACATTTCAAAAGTTTTAAATGGGGTTCAGGTCTGGAGATTGGGCTGGCCATGACAGGATCTTGATCTGGTGGTCCTCCATCCACACCTTGATTGACCTGGCTGTGTGGCATGGCGCATTGTCCTGCTGGAAAAAACAATCCTCAGAGTTGGGGAACAATGTCAGAGCAAAAGGAAGCACGTTTTCTTCCAGGACAGCCTTGTACGTGGCTTGATTCATGCGTCCTTCACAAAGACAAATCTGCCCGATTCCAGCCTTGCTGAAGCACCCCCAGATCATCACCGATCCTCCACCAAATTTCACAGTGGGTGCGAGACACTGTGGCTTGTAGGCCTCTCCAGGTCTCCGTCTAACCATTAGATGACCAGGTGTTGGGCAAAGCTGAAAATTGGACTCATCAGAGAAGATGACCTTACTCCAATCCTTATGGTCTTTTGCAAACCTCAGCCTGGCTCTTCTTTGCTTCTCATTGATGAAGGGATTTTTTGTAGCTTTGCACGACTTCAGCCCTGCCCCTAGGAGCCTGTTTCGAACCGTCCTCGCCGTGCACTTCACCCCAGCTGCCGTTTGGCATTCTTTTTGTAGGTCACTTGATGTCATCCTACGGTTGTTGAGTGACATTCGAATGAGTTGACGGTCATCCCGGTCAGTAGAGAGTTGTTTTCACCCTCTGCCGGTCTGTAGCTTTGTTGTCCCCAATGTCTGCTGCTTGACCTTGTTCTTATGAACCGCCGTCTTTGACATTTTTAGGATGGAAGTAACCTGACGCTCACTGCATCCCTCTGCCAGTAAAGCCAGAATTGAACCCTTCTTTTCCTCACTCAACACTTTCCTTTTCAACTCTTTTGGCATAGTCAATAGTTATTATTTAATTAATATTACTTTTGAGGTACTATTAGTACTGTTTTTGCCATCCAGCTGATCCTATTGCAAGAGGATAGTGATGACCACAGCAGTGGTTTTTATACTTTTCCTCGTTAAATAAGATTTGGTTCAGGTGATCACCTAATCAGTACCTAATTCAGTAGAATGAGGTGTGCCTGTGTTGGAATTCAACAGACACCGGAATGGAATGGCTGTCAAACATGTAGAGATGCTGATTTAAGAAACATTTGCAGTGGTCTCTTAATTTTTTCCACAGCTGTATATATACAGTGGGGAGAACAAGTATTTGATACACTGCCGATTTTGCAGGTTTTCCTACTTACAAAGCATGTAGAGGTCTGTAATTTTTATCATAGGTACACTTCAACTGTGAGAGACGGAATCTAAAACAAAAATCCTGAAAATCACATTGTATGATTTTTTAAGTAATTAATTTGCATTTTATTGCATGACATAAGTATTTGATCACCTACCAATCAAACAGACTCCAACCTCTCCACAATGGCCAAGACCAGAGAGCTGTGTAAGGACATCAGGGATAAAATTGTAGGCCTGCACAAGGCTGGGATGGGATACAGGACAATAGGCAAGCAGCTTGGTGAGAAGGCAACAACTGTTGGTGCAATTATTAGAAAATGGAAGAAGTTCAAGATGACGGTCAATCACCCTCGGTCTGGGGCTCCATGCAAGATCTCACCTCGTGGGGCATCAATGATCATGAGGAAGGTGAGGGATCAGCCCAGAACTACACGGCAGGACCTGGTCAATGACCTGAAGAGAGCTGGGACCACAGTCTCAAAGAAAACCATTAGTAACACACTACGCCGTCATGGATTAAAATCCTGCAGTGCATGCAAGGTCCCCCTGCTCAAGCCATCGCATGTCCAGGCCCGTCTGAAGTTTGCCAATGACCATCTGGATGATCCAGAGGAGGAATGGGAGAAGGTCATGTGGTCTGATGAGACAAAAATATAGCTTTTTGGTCTAAACTCCACTTGCCGTGTTTGGAGGAAGAAGGATGAGTACAACCCCAAGAACACCATCCCAACCGTGAAGCATGGAGGTGGAAACATCATTCTTTGGGGATAATTTTCTGCAAAGGGGACAGGACAACTGCACGTATCGCGAGATCTTGGCCAACAACCTCCTTCCCTCAGTAAGAGCATTGAAGATGGGTCGTGGCTGGGTCTTCCAGCATGACAACGACCCGAAAACACACAGCCAGGGCAACTAAGGAGTGGCTCCGTAAGAAGCATCTCAAGGTCCTGGAGTGGCCTAGCCAGTCTCCAGACCTGAACCCAATAGAAAATCTTTGGAGGGAGCTGAAAGTCCGTATTGCCCAGCGGA
>NC_140015.1:41271052-41310346 GCF_964263955.1 Coregonus lavaretus | reverse complement strand
AGCCAACTTGACACAACTGTCAACATGGGAGTGAACATGGGCCAGCATCCCTGTGGAACGCTTTCAACACCTCAAAGTCCATGCCCAGAGGAATTGAGGCTGTTCTGAGTGCAAAAGGGGGTTCAACTCAATATTAGGAAGGTGTTCTTAATGTTTTGACCACTAAGCGTACTGTATATTGAGGCAAAAAATTACAGACAGTAGCGTACAAATAGCTAAATAAAACTCAATTGAATGAACATGAAATATATTTCAATATCATTCCAATATGTAGTCTATACTGTATCTTTTAATACAGTCATCTGAGTTTTCATTTGGAGCGTCATTAGATCCTTCACTTGTTATGCAAAGAAATGGGCTGCTTTGTATTTGTAGTCACATTCGTTCTGAAGTTATCAGCGGTCACAGAAAGACAGATAAACATCTTGATTTTGTGTTTAGCGGAGATCTTCTGTGTATAAAGCGACGCGGTAGGGGAGGAAAAACGCATCTAACAACGTACTTAGCTGCTCTAAGAGTGGTCTGAGGCAGTCGTTAAATAACAATATTTTTTCAAGACCAACTTTAGAAATGATGGTTTTGGGGAACTGCTCAGAGATTGAACGATGCTCCTATGAAAGGTTCTAACGATGAACTTAGCCTTAAGATGCTTTTGGGAAACCGGTCCCTGATCTCTATATTATCTGAAAGGGACGGTTGTAACAGTTCCCTTGCTTTATTTTACTTACTACTATTTTCTGCTTCCTGTAAATCACTTAAATGCCTCCCCCCACCTCCCTCTCCCTCCCATCAGCATGCCCCGGGTGTACCTCGTATCCTGGTAGGTAACCGGCTCCACTTGGCGTTCAAGCGCCAGGTTCCTACGGAGCAGGCCCGGGCGTACGCTGAGAAGAATGGCATGACCTTCTTCGAGGTCAGCCCGCTCTGCAACTTCAACGTCATCGAGTCGTTCACAGAGCTGTCTCGCATCGTACTGATGAGGCACGGCATGGAGAAGTTCTGGAAGCCCAACAGAGGTAGGGGGGGGGGGCTCTACACTGAGATTTTTTTACAAGGAGTACATGTGCTCCTAATTACAAAAATGTAGACAATTAGAAAATACAGGGTTTAGGAGCACCAGAAGATAAAAATAAGATTGAGATACAGCCTACATACAGCCTATATGCATCCTAGCTGTCCTACTATTAATATATTAATATATACCATTTAGCAGAAGCTTTTATCCAAAGCGACTTAGACATGCGTGCATACATTTTTACATATGGGTGGTCCCGAGAATTGAACCCACTATCCTGGTCATGCAAGCGCCATGCTCTACCAAGTGAACTACAGAGGACCATGCTGTACCAACTGAACTACAGAGGACCATGCTCTACCAACTGAACTACAGAGGACCATGCTGTACTAACTGAACTACAGAGGACCATGCTTTACCAACTGAACTACAGAGGACCATGCTGTACCAACTGAACTACAGAGGACCATGCTTTACCAACTGAACTACAGAGGACCATGCTCTACCAACTGAACTACAGAGGACCATGCTCTACTAACTGAACTACAGAGGACCATGCTCTACCAACTGAACTACAGAGGACCATGCTCTACTAACTGAACTACAGAGGACCATGCTCTACTAACTGAACTACAGAGGACCATGCTCTACTAACTGAACTACAGAGGACCATGCTCTACCAACTGAACTACAGAGGACCATGCTCTACCAACTGAACTACAGAGGACCATGCTCTACCAACTGAACTACAGAGGACCATGCTCTACTAACTGAACTACAGAGGACCATGCTCTACCAACTGAACTACAGAGGACCATGCTCTACTGAGTTACAGAGGACCATTCTCTACTAACTGAACTACAGAGGACCATGCTCTACTGACTGAACTACAGAGGACCATGCTCTACTAACTGAACTACAGAGGACCATGCTCTACTAACTGAACTACAGAGGACCATGCTCTACTGAGTTACAGAGGACCATGCTCTACTAACTGAACTACAGAGGACCATGCTCTACTAACTGAACTACAGAGGACCATGCTGTACTAACTGAACTAAAGAGGACCATGCTGTACTAACTGAACTACAGAGGACCATGCTCTACCAACTGAACTACAGAGGACCATGCTGTACCAACTGAACTACAGAGGACCATGCTCTACTGAGTTACAGAGGACCATGCTCTACTATTTTTATTTTATTTTTATTTCACCTTTATTTAACCAGGTAAACCAGTTGAGAACAAGTTCTCATTTACAACTGCGACCTGGCCAAGATAAAGCAAAGCAGTGCGATTAAAAACAACAACACAGAGTTACATATGGGGTAAAACAAAACAAAGTCAAAAATACAACAGCAATACATATAATATACAGTGTGTGCAAATTTAGCAAGTTATGGAGGTAAGGCAATAAAATAGGCTATAGTGCAAAATAATTACAATTAGTATTAACACTGGAATGATAGATGTGCAAGAGATGATGTGCAAATAGAGATACTGGGGTACAAATGAGCAAAATAAATAACAATATAGGGATGAGGTAGTTGGGCGGGGTAATTTCAGATGGGCTGTGTACAGGTGCAGTGATCGGTAAGGTGCTCTGACAACTGATGCTTAAAGTTAGTGAGGGAGATAAAAGTCTCCAGCTTCAGAGATTTTTGCAGTTTGTTCCAGTCATTGGCAGCAGAGAACTGGAAGGAATTGCGGCCAAAGGAGGTGTTGGCTTTGGGGATGACCAGTGAGATATACCCGCTGGAGTCTAACTGAACTACAGAGGACCATGCTCTACTAACTGAACTACAGAGGACCATGCTCTACTAACTGAACTACAGAGGACCATGCTCTACTGAGTTACAGAGGACCATGCTCTACTAACTGAACTACAGAGGACCATGCTGTACTAACTGAACTACAGAGGACCATGCTCTACTGAGTTACAGAGGACCATGCTCTACTGAGTTACAGAGGACCATGCTCTACTGAGTTACAGAGGACCATGCTCTACTAACTGAACTACAGAGGACCATGCTCTACTAACTGAACTACAGAGGACCATGCTCTACTGAGTTACAGAGGACCATGCTCTACTAACTGAACTACAGAGGACCATGCTCTACTGACTGAACTACAGAGGACCATGCTGTACTAACTGAACTACAGAGGACCATGCTCTACTGAGTTACAGAGGACCATGCTCTACTAAGTTACAGAGGACCATGCTCTACTAACTGAACTACAGAGGACCATGCTCTACTAACTGAACTACAGAGGACCATGCTCTACTAACTGAACTACAGAGGACCATGCTCTACTGAGTTACAGAGGACCATGCTCTACTAACTGAACTACAGAGGACCATGCTCTACTGACTGAACTACAGAGGACCATGCTGTACTAACTGAACTACAGAGGACCATGCTCTACTGAGTTACAGAGGACCATGCTCTACTGAGTTACAGAGGACCATGCTCTACTGAGTTACAGAGGACCACGCTCTACTGAGTTACAGAGGACCACGCTCTACTGAGTTACAGAGGACCACGCTCTACTGAGTTACAGAGGACCATGCTCTACTGAGTTACAGAGGACCACGCTCTACTGAGTTACAGAGGACCACGCTCTACTGAGTTACAGAGGACCACGCTCTACTGAGTTACAGAGGACCATGCTCTACTGAGTTGCAGAGGACCACGCTCTACTGAGTTACAGAGGACTACTTTAGAAGCACATCTCCTAAAGAAGCTATCCCGTTGTTTCTTTCTGAGCCACCAAATGTTTGCATACCACTGGTAAAGTTACCACACGGATTATTATATATGTGGTTACCAGGTTACTAGCTAGCTAATGCTTTAACATGACTGAACAAGGTTGTATTAAGGTTAGCATCTCCTGTGTATGAACTCTCTCTCTCTCTCTCCCCTCTCCTCTCTCTCTCCCCTCTCCTCCCTCCCTCTCCTCTCTCTCTCCCCTCTCCTCCCTCCCTCCCCGCTCTCTCCTCTCCTCCCTCCCCTTTCTCTCGCTCTCTCCAGTCTTCAGTCTTCAGGACCTGTGCTGCAGAGCGATTGTCTCCTGCACGCCCGTCCACCTGATTGACAAGCTGCCGTTGCCCGTGGCGATAAAGTCCCACCTCAAGTCCTTCTCTATGGCCAATGGGATGAACGCAGTGATGATGCACGGACGCTCCTATTCGCTGGCCAACGTGGCGGGCGGGTCTAAAGGGAACAGTCTGAAGCGCTCTAAATCCATCAAACCCCCCCAGAGCCCCCCACAGAACTGCACACGCAACAACTGTAAAATCTCCTAGTAATAGACCCTGTCTGGGGGGGAGGGGGAGACTGAGACCCTAAACACACTGAAACAGACCACCTCCCTTCCACTGAGGGGACAGAGAAGAAGAGGAGAGGTTGCGTAGGGCCTGTGGGAGAACCAAGACTGAGACCTACTCTACACCCTGAGGAGGGGAGACACCCTGAAACAGACCCTTACCCCCTACCCTACACCCTGAGGAGGGGAGACACCCTGAAACAGACCCTTACCCCCTACCCTACACCCTGAGGAGGGGAGACACCCTGAAACAGACCCTTACCCCCTACCCTACACCCTGGGGAGGGGAGACACCCTGAAACAGACCCTTACCCCCTACCCTACACCCTGAGGAGGGGAGACACCCTGAAACAGACCCTTACCCCCTACCCTACACCCTGAGGAGGGGAGACACCCTGAAACAGACCCTTACCCCCTACCCTACACCCTGGGGAGGGGAGACACCCTGAAACAGACCCTTACCCCCTACCCTACACCCTGGGGGGAGAAGGAGAGGAGGTGAAACCTACTCTCTGTATGAGGAGGAGACCAGACATCTATGGTCAACCCTCGTCCATAGGAGGGGCTTGGCTGACCCCCTACCTCTGACCAATGACGTGCCCCCTCCCCCTCGAGTGACTGCAATCCACATTTTGGTTTTGTTAAACTAGCCATGGGCAACAATTAAAGTCCAAAACCTTGACACACAAAGGCTGCGTTTACACAGGCAGCCCAATTCTAATATTTTTCCCAATTATTGGCAAAACATCTGATCTCATACCCTACTGAGTTCTAGTGTGTTTCCCCTCCCTTCCGCTCCTCTCCTCTCCTCTCCTCTCCCCTCCCGTCCCTGTTGATCTGAGTATTGCCTCCTGCCGTCCCATGATTCATATCTGTTAAATAATAGATGTTCTCTTCATGGATCTCTGGAGCTTTTTACATCTCCCTCACTCTGCCTGTTCTCTCCATCTCTCTCTCTCTCTCTCTCTCTCCATCTCCCTCTCTCCATCTCTCTCTCTCTCTCTCCTTCCTCTCTCCTCTCTCTCTCTCTTTCTCTCTCTCTCTCCTCTCTCTTTCTCTCTCTCTCTCCTTCCTCTCTCCTCTTTCTCTCTCCTTCCTCTCTCCTCTTTCTCTCTCTCTCCTCCTCCCTCTCTCCCTCCATCTCCCTCACTCTGCCTGTTCTCTCTCCTCTCCGTCTCTCTCTTCTCTCCTTCCTTTTCATCTCTGTCTCTCTCTCCTTCCTCTCTCTCTCCTTCCTCTCTCCTCTCCCTCTCTCTCTCCCTCTCCTCCTCTCCACTCTGCACCAGTTTCCAGTGCAGCCGGTGAAGGAACTCCCCTATCTTCCCCACAGCCTCCAACTCCCAGGCTGCATCTGAAATGGCACCCTATTCCCTACACAGGATCTGGTCTAAAGTAGTGCACTATGTAGGGTATAGGGTGCCATTTGGGACGCAGGCCCAGACTCACCCAATGAAGCCTGGTTGTCAGGCTGAGTGGTGTTCTCTTCTCACTGGATGGCGGCCATATTGTTTTCCTACACAGACAGTCAGCGATGTGAGCATGGAGCCCTGGAGTTTCTCCTATTCAGGGAAGTCTCCTGACCCTCAAAGCAATTTTTCTCCCTCATTGTTCCGTGTTTTACTGAACTAACTTCCCTCTGGTCTAAGAGAGGCTGCAGTATAAACCGCTATAAGGACAGACTCCTTTGGATGGGTGGATGGATGGGTGGATGGGTGGATGGATGGATGGATGGATGGATGGATGGATGGATGGATGGATGGATGGCCTTTTCTCATTTGGGAAAAGTCTGTCCGCTCTCCTCCGTCACCCAGAAACCAATAAGTGGTCGAGGAGGGTCAATTTGTTAGTAGGTAAATGGAAGACTGTCCTCCCCTCCTCAATAGTCACCTTTCATCAAGGATAGTCATGTGTGTCCTACCTGAGTCCTTCGCGGAAGAGTTTTGAAAAGTTTTTAAAAATCACTTTACACATTTATTTTGGGATTCCACCCTGTAAACAATTTGCCTGGTGACGTGTGAGTGGAGAGGAGTCTCATTTCATACAAGTAGCATTTTCGTCCACGTTCCCTCCTCGCCGCCTCTCCTCCATTACCTTTGACCTTTTTGAAAATGAGGCGAGAGAGGATGCAGGAGTTGAGCAAATCTAATTGAGAAAAGGCTTTTTTGTTTTATTTGGTTTGTATGCAACAATGCATCGCCTCAAAATCCAATATTGTATGAATGACGAAAATAGGACTTTAACTCTGTCTGCTTTTTATAAAGAAGCTTCTTGTGTGTCTCGAGGCCTCCCTCCCTCTCTGTTTTGAGGCCTCTCTCTCTCTGAGGTTTTCCTGGTTAGGCCACATGGTGAGGTCATGAGGTCAGGGAAAACCTCTAGGTCTGGTAATAGGAAAGGCCCAGAGGTTTTCCTGGTTAGGCCACATGGTGAGGTCAGGGAAAACCTCTAGGTCTGGTAATAGGAAAGGTTGTCATGCTGTCCTAATAGTGATCTGTTGTTAGTTTTAGACTGTAAAGGAGGGAGGAGGTGATTGGTTCTTGTGTAGAACATCATAATATGGACCACTCCCTTCAGCATGTAGGGAAGACGAGCTTTCAACAAAACCTTTTTTTGGTCCTTCCTCCATTTTTAAACTTTTGTCATTGTAATGTGTTTTAATACGACACCTTCGTTGATGTTGACCTTTATAATAGTCTGACATTGGGAAGGGCTCAAATGACACCCTATTTTCCAAAATAGGGCAGTACTTTTAAAAGAAGTGCCCTATATGAGGGAATAGGGTGTCATCTGAGATACATTGTTTTTCTTCCTGTCAAATTATTTCTCCAGATGGGATTATTGTTGTTGTTATTATTATTATTACGATGGACAGTTTAAAAAGATTGTTTGCAAAGAATGATGGGAGATTTTAGTTTCATGACCTCAACGACCATGTCAGGAGAAGGGCCCCGTTGGGGGCGTCCCTGATGTTGCCTGAGGGTGGGGATGTTATTGATGCGTCCCAAATGGCACCCTATTCCTTATATAGTGCACTACTTTTGAACAGAGTATTGCACTTGATAAGGGAATAGGGTGCCATTTTGGACGTACACCGTGTGGATAAGGGAATAGTAATGATGGTCAACACAAAATGTAAACACTATGCCTGCGTCCCAAATGGCTCCCTATCTAGTGCATTCCCAATGGGCCCTGGTCAAAAGTAGTGCACTACATAGGGAATAGGGTGCCATTTGGGCTGCACCCTATTTTCCTTTGGTTGTAGCTGCTGCTGGGTAATTTAAACAAGGAGTGTGTGATCGAGCGAGCGCAAGAGTGTGTTCTTGGAAAAAGAAACAAGCCGAAACATGTTTTTAAATTATTGATTGTACAGTTTTAGGCTAGGGGATGAAAAGCAGACTTTTTTTCACAATAAAAACTGTTCTTAACGTTATCGAGTCGTTGTATGGTGTCTTCTGTGATCTGACGGTTCCATTTTAAAGGGATAGTTTACATTTGACATAGGCAGCTCAATTCTAATCTTGTGGCCAATTATTGGCAAAACATCTGATCTCATTGGTCAAAAGACCAATTAGTGACAAAAACGTCTGAATTGGGCTGCCTGTGTAAACAGCCTGGATTAAGGCCAGGATTCGATCAAATAACCCGTGGTATACCTCGACTAACCTGTGCCCCTGCACATTGACTCTGTACTGATACTCCCTGTATATAGCCTCGCTACTGTTATTTTGTTGTTGCTCTTTAATTATTTAATAATTATATATTTTTTAAAATTTTTGTTCTGTTTATTTTAGTAAATACTTAACACTTATTTTTCTTAAAACTGCATTGTTGGTTAAGGGCTTGTAAGTAAGCATTTCACTGTAAGGTCTACACCGGTTGTGTTCGGCGCATGTGACATAACATTTGATTTGATTTGTAACTGCCATATATAGCGTATCATTGCTTTTGTTTAGGTGGGGCCGGACGTGTAACTGCTTTGGAACTGTCAAACCGGTTTAAAAAATCTAAAAGGTCTAACCAAAACCTTGACACACTAACCAGAGGTAATATTGTGTGTTACAGGAGTTAGTTATCCTTTCTAGAGGGGTTAGAGGTGCATGTGGCGCAGTGGTCTAAGGCAGTGCCACTAGAGATCCTGGTTCGAATCCAGGCTCTGTCGTGGCCGGCCGCGACCGGGAGACCCATGGGGCGGCGCCCAGCGTTGTCCAGGGTAGGGGAGGGAATGGCCGGCAGGGATGTAGCTCAGTTGGTAGAGCATGGCTTTTGCAACGCCAGGGTTGTGGGTTCGATTCCCACGGGGGGTATGAAAAATAAAAAAAATTATGTATGCACTCACTAACTGTAAGTCGCTCTGGATAAGACTAGTTCTATAGACATGAGTATCATAGCATCGCAAAGATACACTGCCATCTACTGGCCAAGATACACACACACACACTAACCTCGTCCCCAGGCTAGGGCTGGTGCAGAGCCTGCAAGTTGAACTTGAAAGAGGTGTGGTTAAAATCTAGTAGGTGACTCCTTGGAGACTCCACCCACTGTTTGGGGGACATGGACCTGCTGTAACCCTTGGTTACCTATTGGCACTCATTGCAAAACTGAGGAAAAAGTATCTACCTACTTTAACTACTTAAACTATTTATTTACTTGATACATACATTATATTCATGAAAATGTCCAGAAACTATTTGTCCAGCCTTCCTGCCTAGTAGCAGTGTATAAATACATAAAGTGTGATATTGTGGGCAGGGGCGGACTAAGTGATTTGGAGACCCCAGGCAGATGCTAGTATGAGGCCCGTCCTCCATAAAAATAAAATAAAAAATGAATTTATAGTAAAGATGTATTACCTTTTAATGTGCCATGAACACAACCAATGATGACGTTTTCATCTGATTGTCAAACAAATCACTATTAAAAAGTAGGTTACCTTCGCACGTTCATCCAAAATAATTCCAGCATCCGAACAGTGCACTCGCTAACTTTCCTTCAATTCACAAGTGGCAGAAACTATCTCACCGGGAGCAAGCGTCCGAGCGAAACAGCGCCCCTCTGCCAGACAGCATCAGATACATGGGCTATGCATACATGTCCTGTCTCCATGACGATGGGCAGTATTATCAGCAGCACCTGTCTATCTACTAAAGAAATGCGTATTGTATCCATCCCCCTAATCTAAGGTCCCGGGGCTGGGGTTTTCTACCAAACTAACATATGGAATTGTTTTAAGATGGTCGTACCAAGGATCATTTGGCTATTTGATTTAGAATTTTAGAACCCCTGTAGGAATAAATAAAATACATTATTTGATGAAACGTTGAATTTGGCCTTACTGCTATTAATTAGCCCATAGAAACGCATTAAATAACAGATTCATACATGGAACAACAGATAGTAAAAAATGTAATCAAAAGGAAATGTTTTATAAGTGTCTGTCTTATATCTGAGAGACAACAACATTTGAATATGATTTTTAATACCCTCAAACCCCAAGTTAGGCATACCAAGTGGTGGAAAAAGTACCCAATTGTCAACCTCGAGTAAAAGTAAAGATACATTAATAGAAAATGACAAGTAAAAGTGAAAGTCACCCTATAAAATACTACTTGAGTAAAAGTCTAAAAGTATTCAGTTTTAAATATACTTAAGTATAAATAATTTCAAATTACTTCTATTAGGCAATCCAAACGCCACAATGTGTGTTTTTTTATTGACGGATAGCCAAGGGCACACTCCAACACTCAGACGTAATTTACAAATGAAGCATCTGATCTTAGTGAGTCTGCCAGATCAGAGGCAGTAGGGATGACCAGGGATGTTTTCTTGATAAGTGTGTGAATTGGACCATTGTCCTGTTCTGTTAAACATTCAAAATGTAACGAGTACTTTAGGGAGTCGGGGAAAATGTATGGAGTAAAATGTACATTATTTTCTTTAGGAATGTAGTGAAGTAAAAGTTAAAGGAGTCAAAATATAAACAGTAAAGTAAAGTACAGATACTCCCAAAAAACTACTTAAGTAGTACTTTCAAGTAGTTTTACTTAAGTACTTTACACCACTGGGCATACCTAATTTCAAAATACGCCATCAACACTGTCAACAGCGAATTATCAGTCTTCACTTTTTCATTTGATTGATCTCAATCAGTTTCATGGGAATAGCCTGTGGTGCCATGGAGCATTTCATCCCCAGCAGAACTGTCACCAGAAAGCCCCGGGGACAAAGTATGTTTTGATGAAAAGATCACTGACATCACACATGGGAATAGCCTGTGCATTTCCATCTTCTTCAATTACTGTTTGTGGTCCTCTGTAGCTCAGCTGGTAGAGCACGGCGCTTGTAACGCCAAGGTAGTGGGTTCGATCCCCGGGACCACCCTATACACAAAAAAATGTATGCACGCATGACTGTAAGTCGCTTTGGATAAAAGCGTCTGCTAAATGACATATTATTATTTTAACAAACTATTAGCCTTTCTTGTATTTCCAATCAAAACATTAATGTATATCCTGCCGAGTGACGCGCTCTGTTGAGTTTTGGCGCATGAGAAAAAAAAGTGACTTCAGTTTCACCATCCTAAAATGTCATTATAAACGAGGTGTTTTTGGTGTAACAGTAACGTTACAAGCCTACTATGCTAAGCTATTACATTCGGTTCTGTTATGTCAAATAGGCTACTAATTAATCATTATGTGATTTTGCGAGACATGACTGACTCCAAAATGTTATTTACAGATGAGAAATAATTTAATTCAACATCAACTTATACAGTACAAGACTTATAAAATGTTAGAATATCTAAAAGCATCAACATCCTGCCAACATATCAACATAACTCAACAAAGTAACATTAATCTTCTCTTTACCCCCACAATAAAAACGGTTTTGTATTATCAACTAACTTTATCAAAATTAACTAGCTAACACTATCACAACTAACTAACTAACTAGCTAACACTATCACAACTAACTAACTAGCTAACACTATCACAACTAATTAACTAGCTAACACTTTAATCACAACTAACTAGCTAACACTTTATCACAACTAATTAACTAACACTTTATCACAACTAACTAACTAGCTAACACTATCACAACTAACTAACTAACTAGCTAACTAACACTTAAACCTTTGTTTTCATCAAAAAGACGATACACAATATAACATGACCTTTCAATCTGAGCGCTGCAGTTGATCTGGGCTTGTATTCATAAAGTGTCTCAGAGTAGGAGGCCTGATCTAGGATCAGTTTTCCCTTTTAGATTATAATGAACAGACAGGGGGGGGGCCTGATCCTAGATCATCACTCCTACAGGCCCTGGGCTCCTCTCCCCTCCTCTCCTAGTCTAGGTAGGGCTGCTGTTCTTAAAATAATAACAACTGTTTTATATGATCAACTCCCTTTATCTCAACTGACTAACTAACACAAATCTTCTTCTGGTACAACACACTATAGTTTAGTACGGGGCTGCGTCCCAAATGGCACCCTATTCCCTACATAGTGTACTACTTTAGACCAGAGCTCTATGGAATAGGGTGCCATTTTGGAAGCAGACCATGTCTGAGCCCTACGGTTGATGTGGGCTCCTATCCTCTCTCTGAGTCTAGGTAGGACTGATGTTGTCCCTGGTTCACCCCTGCTCTGCTGGACCCAGGTCTCCACGGAGGAGGTGGGGCGCTCTCAGGCACCGACCCAGGCAGGACGGGCACTTCGCGGGCAGGCAGCAGCTCCAACCTGGGCCCCCGGTGGGGCCTTCCCTGAAGCCATCCTCTACCCCTGACCGGCCACAGTGGATCTGGAGGGGCTGGTCGCTCCTCCTCTACCCAGCACTCCTGCCTGCTGGCTGGGGTCCGGCCGCGACCAGGGCTGCCTCTGGGGCTGGCTCCACCTCGGGGGCTGGGGGGCTGGCCTCTACCCAGCTTGGGGGAGCTGTCCCAGGGAGGCCGGGCGAACAAGGAGGGGGCCTTCATGGGGGGGGGTGGGCGTTGGAAGGAGGGAGGGGGGTGCGCTTCTTCTCTAAGCTGCCCTGACTCTGGCCTGGTGGGTCTCTCCTCTCTCTGGGCCATGTCTGTCTCCTCCTCCCTCTCTCTCTCCTCCTCAAAGTGCACCTATAGGGGACACAGACGGTCTTCACATCTACCTCTGTCCTCTAGCTGTCTGTTGGTCTGTCCTATCTGTCTGTCCTGTCTGTCTGACTGTCTGTCTATCTATCTGTCTGTCCTATCTGTCTGTCTGTCTATCTGTCTGTCTGTCTGTCCTATCTGTCTGCCTGTCTGTCTGTCTATCTGTCTGTCTATCTGTCATGTCATCTACTTCTACAACAAGGCTGCCTATTCCCTTTATAGTGCACCACTTTAGACCAGGGTGATAGTACTAACCTGTGGTCTAGGTCTGCCTGTTCCCTTCTGTCTCTGTAGACACTGTAACCTCCTGAGGATAAATACTTTATCCTTCCCCTCCTAACACCGCAGAGAGAGAGACAGGAGGAGAGAAATGAAGGATGGATTAGACAAATGAGAAGAGGAGTAAACGAGGGAAGAGAGGAAGAGAGGAAGAAAGGGACAGGAAGAGAGGGAGAGAGGGAGGGGAGAGAGGGAGGGGAGAAAGGGAGAGGGAGGGAAGAGAGGGACAGAGGGACATGAAGAGAGGGACAGAAAGAGAGGGAGAGAGGGAGGGAAGAGAGGGAAGAGAGGAAGAAAGGGACAGGAAGAGAGGAACAGGAAGAGAGGGAGAGAGGGAGGGGAGAAAGGGAGAGGGAGAGAAAGAGAGGGACAGGGAGAGAGGGAGGGGAGATGGAGAGAGGGAGGGGAGAAAGGGAGAGGGAGAGAAGAGAGGTGTGTGTGTATAAGTGTGTGTGTTTGTATAGATGTGTGTATGTGCTTCAGTGTGTGTGTGTACGTGTCAGCGTGCACGTATGTGTAGGAGAGCCTCACGTTGACAATCTGTTGCCGTAGAGACATGATGAGACGTTTACGACCCTGAGTCACCTGCCACAGGAAGTACATCACCACCCTACAGGAAGTACAGACACATTTTTACATTTTAGTCATTTAGCAGACGCTCTTATTCAGAGCTACAGTCAGAGAATCCATCACATAGCTGGGAGCTAGGGTAGCTATAGCACCTGGACAACAGACGAACCATCAAACAGGCAAAGCGTCAATACAGGACTAAGATTGAATCCTACTACACCGGCTCTGACGCTCGTCGGATGTGGCAGGGCTTGCAAACTATTACGGACTACAAAGGGAAACCCAGCCGCGAGCTGCCCAGTGACGCAAGCCTACCAGACGAACTAAATTCCTTTTATGCTGGCTTCGAGGCAAGCAACACTGAAGCAGGCACGAGAGCACCAGCTGTCCCAGACGACTGTGTGATCACGCTCTCCGTAGCCGATGTGAGCAAGACCTTTAAACAGGTCAACATTCACAAGGCTGCGGGGCCAGACGGATTACCAGGGTGTGTACTTAGAGCATGCGCGGACTGGCAAGTGTCTTCACTGACATTTTCAACCTCTCCCTGACCGAGTCTGTAATACCAACATGTTTCAAGCAGACCACCATAGTCCCTGTGCCCAAGAAAACTAAGGTAACCTGCCTAAATGACTACCGACCCGTAGCACTCACGTCGGTAGCCATGAAGTGCTTTGAAAAGCTGGTCATGGCTCACATCAACACCATCATCCCGGAAACCCTAGACCCACTCCGATTCGCATACCGCCCCAACAGATCCACAGATGACCCAATCTCAATCGCACTCCACACTGCCCTTTCCCACCTGGACAAAAGGAACACCTATGTGAGAATGCTGTTCATTGACTACAGCTCAGCGTTCAACACCATAGTGCCCACAAAGCTCATCACTAAGCTAAGGACCCTGGGACTAAACACCTCCCTCTGCAACTGGATCCTGGACTTCCTGACAGGCCGCCCCCAGGTGGTATGGGTAGGCAACAACACATCTGCCACGCTGATCCTCAACACGGGGGCCCCTCAGGGGTGTGTGCTTAGTCCCCTCCTGTACTCCCTGTTCACCTACGACTGCGTGGCCAAGCACGACTCCAACACCATCATTACGTTTGCTGACGACACAACAGTGGTAGGCCTGATCACCGACAATGATGAGACAGCCTATAGGGAGGAGGTCAGATACCTGGCAGTGTGGTGCCAGGACAACAACCTCTCCCTCAATGTGAGCAAGACCAAGGAGATGATCGTGGACCACAGGAAAAGGAGAGCCGAACAGGCCCCCATTAACATCGACGGGGCTGTAGTGGAGCGGGTCGAGAGTTTCAAGTTCCTTGGTGTCCACATCACCAACAAACTATCATGGTCCAAACACACCAAGACAGTTGTGAAGAGGGCACGACAACGCCTATTCCCCCACAGGAGACTGAAAAGATTTGGAATGTGTCCTCAGATCCTCAAAAAGTTATACAGCTGCACCATCGAGAGCATCCTGACCGGTTGCATCACCGCCTGGTATGGCAACTGCTCGGCATCCGACCGTAAGGCGCTACAGAGGTAGTGCGTACGGCCCAATACATCACTGGGGCCAAGCTTCCTGCCACCCAGGACCTATATACTAGGCGGTGTCAGAGGAAGGCCCAAAAAATTGTCAAAGGCTCCAGTCACACAAGTCATAGACTGTTCTCTCTGCTACCGCACAGCAAGCGGTACCGGAGCGCCAAGTCTAGGTCCAAAAGGCTCCTTAACAGCTTCTACCCCAAGCTATAAGACTGCTGAACAATTAATCAAATGGCCACCCAGACTATTTACATTGACCCCCCCCTCCCCCCTTTGTTTTTACACTGCTGCTACTCTCTGTTTATTATCTATGCATAGTCACTTTACCTACCTACATGTACAAATTACCTCGACTAACCTGTACCCCCGCACATTGAGTCGGTACCGGTACCCCGGTATATAGCCTCGTTATTGTTATCTAATTTTATTGTGTTACTTTTTATTTTATTTTTTACTCAGTACATTATCCCTCAATAGAGTAGTTATCAGAGAGCTAGGGTAGCTATAGCAACCAAACTGTCATAGTCAGTACATTATCCCTCAATAGAGTAGTTATCAGAGAGCTAGGGTAGCTATAGCAACCAAACTGTCATAGTCAGTACATTATCCCTCAATAGAGTAGTTATCAGATAGCTAGGGTAGCTATAGCAACCAAACTGTCATAGTCAGTACATTATCCCTCAATAGAGTAGTTATCAGATAGCTAGGGTAGCTATAGCAACCAAACTGTCATAGTCAGTACATTATCCCTCAATAGAGTAGTTATCAGAGAGCTAGGGTAGCTATAGCAACCAAACTGTCATAGTACATTATCCCTCAATAGAGTAGTTATCAGATAGCTAGGGTAGCTATAGCAACCAAACTGTCATAGTCAGTACATTATCCCTCAATAGAGTAGTTATCAGAGAGCTAGGGTAGCTATAGCAACCAAACTGTCATAGTCAGTACATTATCCCTCAATAGAGTAGTTATCAGATAGCTAGGGTAGCTATAGCAACCAAACTGTCATAGTCAGTACATTATCCCTCAATAGAGTAGTTATCAGATAGCTAGGGTAGCTATAGCAACCAAACTGTCATAGTCAGTACATTATCCCTCAATAGAGTAGTTATCAGATAGCTAGGATAGCTATAGCAACCAAACTGTCATAGTCAGTACATTATCCCTCAATAGAGTAGTTATCAGAGAGCTAGGGTAGCTATAGCAACCAAACTGTCATAGTCAGTACATTATCCCTCAATAGAGTAGTTATCAGATAGCTAGGGTAGCTATAGCAGCCAAACTGTCATAGTCAGTACATTATCCCTCAATAGAGTAGTTATCAGATAGCTAGGGTAGCTATAGCAACCAAACTGTCATAGTCAGTACATTATCCCTCAATAGAGTAGTTATCAGAGAGCTAGGGTAGCTATAGCAACCAAACTGTCATAGTCAGTACATTATCCCTCAATAGAGTAGTTATCAGAGAGCTAGGGTAGCTATAGCAACCAAACTGTCATAGTCAGTACATTATCCCTCAATAGAGTAGTTATCAGATAGCTAGGGTAGCTATAGCAACCAAACTGTCATAGTCAGTACATTATCCCTCAATAGAGTAGTTATCAGATAGCTAGGGTAGCTATAGCAACCAAACTGTCATAGTCAGTACATTATCCCTCAATAGAGTAGTTATCAGAGAGCTAGGGTAGCTATAGCAACCAAACTGTCATAGTCAGTACATTATCCCTCAATAGAGTAGATATCAGAGAGCTAGGGTAGCTATAGCAACCAAACTGTCATAGTCAGTACATTATCCCTCAATATAGTAGTTATCAGAGAGCTAGGGTAGCTATAGCAACCAAACTGTCATAGTCAGTACATTATCCCTCAATAGAGTAGTTATCAGAGAGCTAGGGTAGCTATAGCAACCAAACTGTCATAGTCAGTACATTATCCCTCAATAGAGTAGTTATCAGAGAGCTAGGGTAGCTATAGCAACCAAACTGTCATAGTCAGTACATTATCCCTCAATAGAGTAGTTATCAGAGAGCTAGGGTAGCTATAGCAACCAAACTGTCATAGTCAGTACATTATCCCTCAATAGAGTAGTTATCAGAGAGCTAGGGTAGCTATAGCAACCAAACTGTCATAGTCAGTACATTATCCCTCAATAGAGTAGTTATCAGAGAGCTAGGGTAGCTATAGCAACCAAACTGTCATAGTCAGTACATTATCCCTCAATAGAGTAGTTATCAGAGAGCTAGGGTAGCTATAGCAACCAAACTGTCATAGTCAGTACATTATCCCTCAATAGAGTAGTTATCAGAGAGCTAGGGTAGCTATAGCAACCAAACTGTCATAGTCAGTACATTATTCCTCAATAGAGTAGTTATCAGATAGCTAGGGTAGCTATAGCAACCAAACTGTCATAGTCAGTACATTATCCCTCAATAGAGTAGTTATCAGATAGCTAGGGTAGCTATAGCAACCAAACTGTCATAGTCAGTACATTATCCCTCAATAGAGTAGTTATCAGAGAGCTAGGGTAGCTATAGCAACCAAACTGTCATAGTACATTATCCCTCAATAGAGTAGTTATCAGATAGCTAGGGTAGCTATAGCAACCAACCTGCTAGGAGCAGTTTTATGGGGGAGGGATAAGACTGTTACAGCCAGTAGCATAATGTAACAGGACCAGACATGGGAGAGGTGTGTGTTTACACTGAGGGAAAAAAGGATTTGATCCCCTGCTGATTTTGTACGTTTGCCCACTGACAAAGACATGATCAGTCTATAATTTTAATGGTAGGTTTATTTGAACAGTGAGAGACAGAATAACATCAAAAAAATCCTGAAAAACGCATGTCAAAAATGTTATAAATTGATTTGCATTTTAATGAGGGAAATAAGTATTTGACCCCCTCTCAATCAGAAAGATTTCTGGCTCCCAGGTGTCTTTTATACAGGTAACGAGCTGAGATTAGGAGCACAGTCTTAAAGGGAGTGCTCCTAATCTCAGCTTGTTACCTGCATAAAAGACACCTGTCCACAGAAGCAATCAATCAATCAGATTCCAAACTCTCCACCATGGCCAAGACCAAAGAGCTCTCCAAGGATGTCAGGGACAAGATTTTAGACCTACACAAGGCTGGAATGGGCTACAAGACCATCGCCAAGCAGCTTGGTGAGAAGGTGACAACAGTTGGTGCGATTATTCGCAAATGGAAGAAACACAAAAGAACTGTCAATCTCCCTCGGCCTGGGGCTCCATGCAAGATCTCACCTTGTGGAGTTGCAATGATCATGAGAACGGTGAGGAATCAGCCCAGAACTACACGGGAGGATCTTGTCAATGATCTCAAGGCAGCTGGGACCATAGTCACCAAGAAAACAATTGGTAACACACTACGCCGTGAAGGACTGAAATCCTGCAGCGCCCGCAAGGTCCCCCTGCTCAAGAAAGCACGTATACAGGGCCATCTGAAGGATTCAGAGGAGAACTGGGTGAAAGTGTTGTGGTCAGATGAGACCAAAATCGAGCTCTTTGGCATCAACTTAACTCATCGTGTTTGGAGGAGGAGGAATGCTGCCAATGACCCCAAGAACACCATCCCCACCGTCAAACATGGAGGTGGAAACATTATGCTTTGGGGGTGTTTTTCTCCTAAGGGGACAGGACAACTTCACCGCATCAAAGGGACGATGGACGGGGCCATGTACTGTCAAATCTTGGGTGAGAACCTCCTTCCCTCAGCCAGGGCATTGAAAATGGGTCGTAAATGGGTATTCTAGCATGACAATGACCCAAAACACATGGCCAAGGCAACAAAGGAGTGGCTCAAGAAGAAGGACATTAAGGTCCTGGAGTGGCCTAGCCAGTCTCCAGACCTTAATCCCATAGAAAATCTGTGGAGGGAGCTGAAGGTTCGAGTTGCCAAACGTCAGCCTCGAAACCTTAATGACTTGGAGAAGATCTGCAAAGAGGAGTGGAACAAAATCCCTCCTGAGATATGTGCATACCTGGCGGCCAACTACAAGAAACGTCTGACCTCTGTGATTGCCGACAAGGGTTTTGCCACCAAGTACTAAGTCATGTTTTGCAGAGGGGTCAAATACTTATTTCCCTCATTAAAATGCAAATCAATTTATAACATTTTTGACATGCGTTTTTCTGGATTTTTGTTGTTGTTATTCTGTCTCTCACTGTTCAAATAAACCTACCATTAAAATGATAGACTGATCATGTCTTTGTCAGTGGGCAAACGTACCAAATCAGCAGGGGATCAAATACTTTTTTCCCCTCTCATTGTATGTGTGTGTGTATCCAGCTACTCACAGTACTATGAGTGTTAGGATGCAGTAGAAGACTTGACTGTGTAGTATAATGTTGATGATCCATGCCAGCCAGGCAGAGTGGGGTTGAGAGGCCTGTGGGGAGGCTATCCACTGGTCTACAGCCTGTATGCCCCAGCCTTGGCCCTGGAACGGACCACACACACTAGAGGGAGGGAGACTGGGGACAGAGACGGGACAGGTAGGGTTAGTGTGTGTGTCTATCCACTGGTCTACTGTCACTGTGAGAAAGTTACAGATGCACAAATATCATACCCCTCCAAAAAAAATGCTAACTTCCCCTGTTTTTCGTAATGGTGAGTGGTTAACGTGTCCTGGGGGGTATGATATTTGTGCGTCTGTAACTTTCTCACTCGACATTATTCACGATTCCTTCAGGACTATCCGTAATCATGGTGGCATCCACATTAATGTAGAAGTGTTTAGAAACATATTCTATTCTTATTTACAATAAAAGTGACTCCAAAATGACACAATACATTATTTACCATTCATTTCTATTGGGCACAAAATAATCTGAAACACAACCAAAGCAAACAGCAAATGCATCCAACAAGTTTGTAGAGTCACAAGCCTGATGTAGTCATTGTGTGCTCGGAATATGGGACCAAATACTAAACCTTTGACTACTTTAATACACACATAAGTGAATTTGTCCTAATACTTTTGTTCCCCTAAAATGGGAGGACTATGTACAAAAAGCGCTGTAATTTCTAAACGGTTCATCCGATATGGATGAAAATACCCTCAAGTTAAAGCTGACAGTCTGCACTTTAACATCGTAGTGATTGTATCATTTCAAATCTAAAGTGCTGGAGTACAGAGCCAAATCAACAACCAAACTTGTCACTGTCCCAGTACTTTTGGAGCTCCCTGTACTTCCTGTGCTTGGCCCTCCTATGTTGAACATAATAAACGGCTCCCTTTCCTCCGGATGTGAACCAAACTCACTAAAAGTGGCAGTAATAAAGCCTCTCCAGAAAAAGCCAAACCTTGACCCAGAAAATTAAAATAACTATCGGTCTATATATCGAATCTCTCATTCCTCTCAAAAACGTTTGAAAAAGCTGTTTCAACCGCCTTCCTGAAGACAAATAATGTATACGAAACGCTCCAGTCTGGTTTTAGATCCCATCATAGTACTGAGACCGCACTCATGAAGGTGGTGAATGACCTTTTAATGGCGTCAGACCAAGTCTCTGCATCTGTCCTTGTGCTCCTAGACCTTAGTGCCGCTTTCAACACCATCGATCACCACATTCTTTTGGAGAGATTGGAAACCATAAATAGTCTACGCGAACAAGTTCTTCCCTGGTTTAGATCTTATCTGTTGTAAAGATATCAGTTTGTCTCAGTGGATGGTTTTTGTCTTCTGACATTCGGTGTTCCTCAAGGTTCCGTTCTAGGACCACTATTGTTTTCACTATATATTCTACCTCTTGGTGATGTCATTCGGAAACACAATGCCAACTTTCACTGCTATGCGGACGACACACAGCTGTACATTTCGATGAAACATGGTGAAGCCCCAAAATTGCCAACCACAAAGCCTGTGTTTTAGACATATGGAAGTGTATGGTGGCAAATGTTTAACTTTTAAACTTTGACAAAACAGAGATGCTAGTTCTAGGTCCCAAGAAACAAAGAGATCTGTTGTCGGATCTGACAATGAATCTCGATGGTTGTACAATAGTCTTAAATAAAACTGTGAAGGACCTCGGCGTTACTCTGGACCCTGATCTCTCTTTTGACAAACATATAAAAAATATATAATTTTTTTCCATCTTCGTAACATTGCAAGAATCTGAACGTTTTTGTCCAAAAATTATGCAGAAAGGCTAATCCACGCTTTTGTCACTTCAAGATTAGACTACTGCAATGCTCTACTCTCCGGCTACCCGGATAAAGCACTAAATTAACTTCAGCTAGTGCTAAACACGTCTGCTAGAATCTTGACATATTACATCATATTACACCAATCATATTACACCAGTGCCAGACTCTACACTGGCTTCCTGTTAAGGCTAGGGCTGATTTCAAGATTTTACAGCTAACTTACAAAGCATTACATGGGCTTGCTCCTACTTATCTCTCAGAGTTGGTCCTGTTATACATACCTACATGTACGCTACGGTCACAAGATACAGGCCTCCTTATTGTCCCTAGAATTTCTAAGCAAACAGCTGGAGGCAAGGCTTTCTCCTATAGAGCTACATTTTTATGGAATGGTCTGCCTTTCCATGTGAGAGACGCAGACTCAGTCTCGACCTTTAAGTCTTTACTGAAGACTCATCTCTTCAGTAGGTCCTATGATTGAGTGTAGTCTGGCCCAGGGGTGTGAAGGTGAACGGCAAGGCACTGGAACCATCCTTGCGTTCTCTGCCTGGCCGGCTCCCCTCTCTCCACTGGGATTCTCTGTCTCTGACCCTATTACGGGGGCTGAGTCACTGACTTGCTCCCATGCCGTCCCTAGGAGGGTGCATCACGTCATGCCAGGCTTTGTCGCTATACTCGACGTGAGTGGGTTGAGTCACTGACGGGATCTTCCTGTCCAGTTTTGCGCCCCCTTGGGCTCGTGTGGTGGGGAGATCTTCGTGGACTATACTTGGCTTTGTCTCAGGGTAGTAAGTTAGTGGTCTGTTGATATCCTTATTGGTGGTGTGGGGGCTGTGCTTTTGCAAAGTGGGTGGGGTAATATCCTGCCTGGTTGGCCCCGTCCAGAGGTAACCATGACCCCCCCCCCCCGTCTCAGTCCCCAGTATCTATTCTGTAATAGTCTGTCCTATCTGGTGTAATTCTCCTATCTTATCTGGTGTCGTGTGTGATCTTAGGTATGCTCTCTCTCTCTCATCCTCTCTTTGTCTCTCCTCCCGGAGGACCTGAGCCCTAGGACCATGCCTCAGGACTACCTGGCCTGACGATTCCTGGCTGTAACCACTGTGAATATTATTTGATCCTGATGGTCATCTATGAACGTTTGATCATCTTGAAGAACGATTTGGCCTTAATGGCCATGTACTGTTATAATCTCCACCTGGCACAGCCAGAAGGGGACTGGCCACCCCTCAGAGTCTGGTTCCTCTCTAGGTTTCTTCCTAGGTTTCTGCCTTTCTATGGAGTTTTTTCCTAGCCACCGTGCTTCTGCATTGCTTGTTGCTTGGGGTTTTAGGCTGGGTTTCTGTATAAGCACTTAGTGACAACTGCTGATGTAAAAAAGGTATTTATAAATACATTTAATTGAATTTGATTGAGAGGAAGAGGAGGGGAGAGAGAGAGGAAGAGGAGAGGAGAAGAAGAGAGGAGGGGAGAGAGGAGGAGAGGAAAGGAGAGAGGAGCAGTGGAAACTAGACAAGAGAAGAGGAGAAAGGAGAGGTGTGTGTATAAAATACATTGTATTGATTGTGTGTGTGTGTGTGTGTGTGTGTGTGTGTGTGTGTGTGTGTACCCCCAGAGTGTGTATGCCAGCAGGGCCAGAGTCCCCAGGTAAAACGGGAGGAAGAGGAGGGAGATGAAGAGCGTCTGCATCTGACCCACCCTCCTCCAGGAGCTGGGAGGATGGCAGCTTCTTATACTGGTCTAGGAGAGAGGGAGGGAGAGGGAGGGAGAAGGGGGGAGAGAGAAGGGAGGGAGGGAGGGAGGGAGGGAGGGAGGGAGAGAGAGAGAAGGGGGGAGAGAAGGAGGGTGGGAGAGAGGGAGGGTGGGAGAGAGAAGAGAGAGGGTGGGAGAGGGAGGGAAGGAGAAGGGGGAGAGAGGGAGGGAGAGAGAAGGGGGGAAAGAGGGAGGGAGAGAGGGAGGGAGGGAGAAGGGGGGAGAGAGAAGGGGGAGAGAGGGAGGGAGGGAAGGGGGAGAGAAGGAGGGTGGGAGAGAGGGAGGGTGGGAGAGAGAAGAGGGAGGGTGGGAGAGGGAGGGAGGGAGAAGGGAGAGGGAGGGAGGGAGAAGGGGGAGAGAGGGAGGGAGAGAGAAGGGGGGAAAGAGGGAGGGAGAGAGGGAGGGAGGGAGAGAGAAGGGGGAGAGAGGGAGGGAGGGAGAAGGGGGAGAGAGGGAGAGAGAGAGAAGGGGGAAAGAGGGAGGGAGAGAGAGTAAGAGAGACAAACTCATACTTACTAAACGTTTTGCACGTGAGTCTTGAGACTGCGTCTCAAAAGGCACCCTCGTATCCATTATGTAGTGCACTACTTTCCACCAGGGCTCTATGGATGAAACATACCTACCTTCTTTAGCTGGAAGATTAGGAAGAGTTTGATGAGCTGAATGACAGGGAGGAGAGGAGAGAAGTACACCCCTATCCTAGAGAGAGAGAGAGAGACATCATCACAACACTGTATATAGACATAATATGACATTTGAAATGTGTCTATTCCTTTGAAACTTGTGAGTGTAATGTTTACTGTTCATTTTCATTGTTTAGCTCACTTTTGTTTATTATCTACTTCACTTGCTTTGGCAATGTTAACATATGTTTCCCATGCCAATAAAGCCCTTTGAATTTAACTGAATTGAATTGAGAGAGAGAAAATGCTGTAGAGAGAACATGTACATCCATTTTGCTGTGAAATGTTCGCCATTCACATCTCATATGTTGCCTCACTATAATATTTTATCATGATACGTTAATACATACATACCGTGTTCAGTTTGTCATGTTTAACTGCCGAAAATATCCACGGTGGTGGGCATGCTAATCGATTAGCGTGCTAATCAAAACCCATGTTAAGTCAATGGGACAAACAGGCTATTTCGCTAGTTAGCTAGCCATGTAGATTTTACATTTAGTTTTTTGTATGTGGAACTAGCTGGCTAGCTAGATGAACACCATGTACACTTCCTATCTTAGATTTATGAAGTAAAAAGTAATTTATTTACTGCTTGTTTGTTAGCTGATGAATTTCAGTACAGCTGTGGCAGTCAACAGGAATTAACAAGCAATAGGAGATAAGTTAATAAATTGAGAAATTAAACTATTGTTTAATTATGTCCATGTTGCTCATTATTGCTCCAGTGTCTCATACCCCACTCTGTTGCCAGCAACATTGCTCGGCAATATGGCAATATTGTCAAAACAAATGGCCAGTGTATCATAAGCTTTAGGTCTAGACTACATTTACATTTACATTTTTGTCATTTAGCAGACGCTCTTATCCAGAGCGACTTACAGGAGCAATTAGGGTTAAGTGCCTTGCTTAAGGGCACATCGACAGATTTTTCACCTAGTCGGCTTGGGGATTAGAACCAGCGACCTTTCGGTTACTGGCACAACGCTCTTACCCTCTAAGCTAGACTAGAGAAGAGTCTGGTATAGATACAATAAACTAGACAGGAACTGACAGAGAGGATATAGATATAGGTTACTAGAGAGGCAGCGAGGGTATAGATATAGGTTACTAGAGAAGTAGAGAGGCAGCGAGGGTATAGATATAGGTTACTAGAGAGGCTGAGAGGGTAGAGATATAGATTACTAGAGAGGCAGCGAGGGTAGAGATATAGGTTACTAGAGAGGCAGAGAGGGTATAGATATAGGTTACTAGAGAGGCAGAGAGGGTATAGATATAGGTTACTAGAGAGGCAGAGAGGGTATAGATATAGGTTACTAGAGAGGCAGCGAGGGTATAGATATAGGTTACTAGAGAGGCAGAGAGGGTATAGATATAGGTTACTAGAGAGGGTATAGATATAGGTTACTAGAGAGGCAGAGAGGGTATAGATATAGGTTACTAGAGAGGCTGAGAGGGTATAGATATAGGTTACTAGAGAGGCAGAGAGGGTATAGATATAGGTTACTAGAGAGGCAGCGAGGGTATAGATATAGGTTACTAGAGAGGCAGAGAGGGTATAGATATAGGTTACTAGAGAGGCAGAGAGGGTATAGATATAGGTTACTAGAGAGGCTGAGAGGGTATAGATATAGGTTACTAGAGAGGCAGAGAGGGTATAGATATAGGTTACTAGAGAGGCTGAGAGGGTATAGATATAGGTTACTAGAGAGGCAGAGAGGGTATAGATATAGGTTACTAGAGAGGCAGAGAGGGTATAGATATAGGTTACTAGAGAGGCAGAGAGGGTATAGATATAGGTTACTAGAGAAGTAGAGAGGGTATAGATATAGGTTACTAGAGAGGCAGAGAGGGTATAGATATAGATTACTAGAGGCAGAGAGGGTATAGATATAGGTTACTAGAGAGGCAGAGATGGTATAGATATAGGTTACTAGAGAAGTAGAGAGGCAGAGAGGGTAGAGATATAGATTACTAGAGAGGCAGAGAGGGTATAGATATAGGTTACTAGAGAGGCTGAGAGGGTATAGATATAGGTTACTAGAGAGGCAGAGAGGGTATAGATATAGGTTACTGTACCAGGCCAGGGTCTGAGCGTTGATCAGATCTAGAACGTTCCTGGCCACGTCAAACTCTGCCGGCTTCACACCAACACACCTGGTGGAAATCACACTAAAGACAACAACAGGTGTGCTTGAGTCCATGTTGGAGTTAAATATAAAACAATCTATACAAGTGTATTTTTGTAAATATGCTAAACATGTGGAAAAAACACAGATAGATGGACATACTTGTAGAGTGTGTACAAAACATTAAGAACACCTGCTCTTTCCATGACATAGACTGACCAGGTGAATCCAGGTAAAAGCTATGATCCCTTATTGATGTCACTTGTTAAATCCACTTCAATCAGTGTAGATGGAGGGGAGGAAACAGGTTAAAGAAGGATTTTTAAGCCTTGAGACAATTGAGAGATGGATTGTGTATGTGTGCCATTCGGAGGGTGAATGGGCAAGACAAAAGATTGAAGTGCCTTTGAACGGGGTATGGTAGTAGGTGTCAGGCGCACCGGTTTGTGTCAAGAACTGCAACGCCGCTGGGTTTTTCATGCTCAACAGTTCCCGTGTGTCTCAAGAATGGTCCACCATCCAAAGGACATCCAGGCAACTTGACACAACTGTGGGAAGCACTGGAGTCAACATGGGCCAGCATCCCTGTGGAACGCTTTTGACACCTTGTAGAGTCCATGCCCCGACGAATTGAGGCTGTTCTGAGGGCAAAAGGAGGTGCAACTCAATATTAGGAAGGTGTTCTTAATGTTTTGTACACTCAGTGTCTATAGTACTAGACTAGTTTATAACATTAATGTGCACCACAGTTCTTTTTTAATTACCCTTTAAACCACTACTACTAGTTTGATCGGTTGTAGACATCAATTGTCCCATTAACAATCATCCATATTTCAAACTTCACATTTCTCTAGTATAGGCTAGTTATCGTAATGAACGATATCAGCCAAATGCCTGTGATTAGTGGTCGGTATGGTCAGTGTTGATCATCCCAACTCCAATATGAGTATAGTATATTATAGTATAGTATAGTATAGTATAGTAAGGACAGCTGTACTTGTAGAGGTATTCTCCACAGTATAGTAATATAGTATATGGGTGGTCCTCTGTAGCTCAGCTGGTAGAGCACGGCGCTTGTAACGCCAAGGTAGTGGGTTCGATCCCCGGGACCACCCATACACAAAAAAAAAAATTATTATTATTATTATTATTATTATTATTATTATTATTATTATTATATTATTGTATATTATAGTATAGTAAGGACATCTATACTTGCAGAGGTATATTAGTATAGTATAGTATAGTATAGTATAGTATAGTAAGGACATCTGTAGTTGTAGAGGTATTCTCCACTGTATAGTATATTATAGTATAGTAAGGACAGCTGTACTTGTAGAGGTATTCTCCACAGTATAGTAATATAGTATATTATAGTATAGTAAGGACATCTATACTTGCAGAGGTATATTAGTATAGTATAGTATATTATAGTATAGTAAGGACAGCTGTACTTGTAGAGGTATTCTCCACAGTATAGTAATATAGTATAGTATAGTATAGTAAGGACATCTGTACTTGCAGAGGTATATTAGTATAGTATAGTATAGTATAGCATAGTATAGTAAGGACAGCTGTACTTGTAGAGGTATTCTCCACAGTATAGTACTATAGTATATTATAGTATAGTAAGGACATCTATACTTGCAGAGGTATATTAGTATAGTATAGTATAGCATAGTATAGTAAGGACAGCTGTACTTGTAGAGGTATTCTCCACAGTATAGTAATATAGTATATTATAGTATAGTAAGGACATCTATACTTGCAGAGGTATATTAGTATAGTATAGTATAGTATAGTATAGTATAGTATAGCATAGTATAGTAAGGACAGCTGTACTTGTAGAGGTATTCTCCACAGTATAGTAATATAGTATATTATAGTATAGTAAGGACATCTGTACTTGCAGAGGTATATTAGTATAGTATAGTATAGTATAGTATAGTAAGGACAGCTGTACTTGTAGAGGTATTCTCCATAGTATAGTAATATAGTATATTATAGTATAGTAAGGACATCTGTACTTGCAGAGGTATATTAGTATAGTATAGTATAGTATAGTAAGGACAGCTGTACTTGTAGAGGTATTCTCCACAGTATAGTAATATAGTATAGTATAGTATAGTAAGGACATCTGTACTTGCAGAGGTATATTAGTATAGTATAGTATAGTATAGTATAGTATAGTATAGTATAGTATAGTATAGTATAGTAAGGACAGCTGTACTTGTAGAGGTATTCTCCACAGAAGGATCCCAGCAGACAGAAGATGAAGTCCACTATCACCAGCCGGTACACATCCTGACCAACATACGACTCCCAGCACTGTAGAACGCACACACACACACGCACACACACGCGCACACACACACACACACGCACACACACACACACACACACACCACAAAAATACACTTAGTGCAGAATAGAAAGAGGTTTCCTCAAGTCACTGAGTCGCACCCTATTCCCTACATAGTGCACTACTTTTGACCACTACTACCCTATAGGCCCTTGTCAAAAGTAGTGCACTATAAAGGGAATAGGGCGCCATTTGAGACTCAGACAATATGTGTGTACTAGTTCTTACCGAGACGTTGCTGGGGACCAGTGCTAACCAGTGGTAACACAACACCGCTAGGATAGACACCTTCAGCATCGCATTCCTACAGTCACAGTAGAGGACAATAACATGTTACCTACTATTGGGGGTCGGGGGTGTGTAGCTGTGTGTGTGTGTGTGTGTGTGTGTTAGTATTACCTGAGTACCGTGACGTAGACACGCGTGTGTGTGCTATCGTAGCGCTCCAGTCTCTGTGTGTGTGTGTGTGTTACCTGAGTACCGTGACGTAGACACGCGCGTGTGTGTGTGCTATCGTAGCGCTCCAGTCTCTGTGTGTGTGTGTGTGTTACCTGAGTACCGTGACGTAGACACGTGTGTGTGTGCTATCGTAGCGCTCCAGTCTCTGTGTGTGTGTTACCTGAGTACCGTGACGTAGACACGCGTGTGCGCGCTATCGTAGCGCTCCAGTCTCTGTGTGTGTGTGTTACCTGAGTACCGTGACGTAGACACGCGTGTGTGTGCTATCGTAGCGCTCCAGTCTCTGTGTGTGTGTTACCTGAGTACCGTGACGTAGACACGCGTGTGCGTGCTATCGTAGCGCTCCAGTCTCTGTGTGTGTGTGTGTGTTACCTGAGTACCGTGACGTAGACACGCGTGTGTGTGCTATCGTAGCGCTCCAGTCTCTGTGTGTGTGTGTGTTACCTGAGTACCGTGACGTAGACACGCGTGTGCGCGCTATCGTAGCGCTCCAGTCTATGTGTGTGTGTGTTACCTGAGTACCGTGACGTAGACGCGCGTGTGTGTGTGCTATCGTAGCGCTCCAGTCTCTGTGTGTGTGTTACCTGAGTACCGTGACGTAGACACGCGTGTGCGCGCTATCGTAGCGCTCCAGTCTATGTGTGTGTGTGTTACCTGAGTACCGTGACGTAGACACGCGTGTGTGTGCTATCGTAGCGCTCCAGTCTCTGTGTGTGTGTTACCTGAGTACCGTGACGTAGACACGCGTGTGCGTGCTATCGTAGCGCTCCAGTCTCTGTGTGTGTGTGTGTGTTACCTGAGTACCGTGACGTAGACACGTGTGTGTGTGCTATCGTAGCGGTCCAGTCTCTGTGTGTGTGTTACCTGAGTACCGTGACGTAGACACGCGCGTGTGTGCTATCGTAGCGCTCCAGTCTCTGTGTGTGTGTGATTGTGTTACCTGAGTACCGTGACGTAGACACGCGTGTGTGTGCTATCGTAGCGGTCCAGTCTATGTGTGTGTGTTACCTGAGTACCGTGACGTAGACACGCGCGTGTGTGTGTGCTATCGTAGCGCTCCAGTCTCTGTGTGTGTGTGTGTGTTACCTGAGTACCGTGACGTAGACACGCGTGTGTGTGCTATCGTAGCGCTCCAGTCTCTGTGTGTGTGTTACCTGAGTACCGTGACGTAGACACGTGTGTGTGTGCTATCATAGCGCTCCAGTCTCTGTGTGTGTGTGTGTTACCTGAGTACCGTGACGTAGACACGCGTGTGCGCGCTATCGTAGCGCTCCAGTCTCTGTGTGTGTGTGTGTTACCTGAGTACCGTGACGTAGACACGCGTGTGTGTGCTATCGTAGCGCTCCAGTCTCTGTGTGTGTGTTACCTGAGTACCGTGACGTAGACACGCGTGTGCGTGCTATCGTAGCGCTCCAGTCTCTGTGTGTGTGTGTGTGTTACCTGAGTACCGTGACGTAGACACGTGTGTGTGTGCTATCGTAGCGGTCCAGTCTCTGTGTGTGTGTTACCTGAGTACCGTGACGTAGACACGCGTGTGTGTGCTATCGTAGCGGTCCAGTCTCTGTGTGTGTGTTACCTGAGTACCGTGACGTAGACACGCGCGTGTGTGTGTGCTATCGTAGCGCACCAGTCTCTGTGTGTGTGTGTGTGTGTTACCTGAGTACCGTGACGTAGACACGCGTGTGTGTGCTATCGTAGCGCTCCAGTCTCTGTGTGTGTGTTACCTGAGTACCGTGACGTAGACACGTGTGTGTGTGCTATCGTAGCGCTCCAGTCTCTGTGTGTGTGTGTGTGTTACCTGAGTACCGTGACGTAGACGCGCGTGTGTGTGTGCTATCGTAGCGGTCCAGTCTCTGTGTGTGTGTTACCTGAGTACCGTGACGTAGACACGCACGTGTGTGCTATCGTAGCGCTCCAGTCTCTGTGTGTGTGTGTGTGTGTGTTACCTGAGTACCGTGACGTAGACACGCGTGTGTGTGCTATCGTAGCGGTCCAGTCTCTGTGTGTGTGTTACCTGAGTACCGTGACGTAGACACGCGTGTGTGTGCTATCGTAGCGCTCCAGTCTCTGTGTGTGTGTGTGTGTTACCTGAGTACCGTGACGTAGACACGCGTGTGTGTGCTATCGTAGCGCTCCAGTCTCTGTGTGTGTGTTACCTGAGTACCGTGACGTAGACACGTGTGTGTGTGCTATCGTAGCGCTCCAGTCTCTGTGTGTGTGTGTGTGTTACCTGAGTACCGTGACGTAGACACGCGTGTGCGTGCTATCGTAGCGCACCAGTCTCTGTGTGTGTGCGTAGAGTAGTGATATGAAGGTGTTGAGGACACACACTCCTACAGGCAGCAGCAGAGACCAGGCCTCTGTCAGGACATCCTCTGGACTGGGGGACGCTACCACACACTGGAGGAACACACACACACCGCATGGACGCACACACACACACACACATCGCATGGACGCACACACACAAAAACACACACCACATTCACAGTAAACAAACATATTTACAGAGGTAGTTCCAGGTGACAGTGCAACACATTACACAGTGTGTCTGTGTGAGTGTGTGTTAGAGTGTGTGTGTCTGTGTGAGTGTGTGTGTGTGTGTATATGAGTGTGCTACTGACCTGCAGGTTGTGTTGACAGAGGTAGTTGACAGCCAAACAGGCACCAGCAGCCAGACAGACAGACAGAAGCCAGACAGCCAGACGGACCAGACAGGCCCTCATCCTGTCTGATACAGACAGCTCTCTCTCCACTCTGCTTTCCCATAGAGACTCCTAGACAAAAACAGCTATTAAGATAGGCACAAGTGTGTGTGTGTGTGTGTGTGTGTGTGTGTGTGTGTGTGTGTGTGTGTGTGTGTGTGTGTGTGTGTGTGTGTGTACGTGTGTGTGTGTGTGTTTCATTCTGTCTGTTCCCCCAGCCCCCCAGGATGCCTTTTGCATGCAATAGCCTACTCAACGGAGCTACAAGGTCAGAGTAAGAGGTTTTCAATACAAATCAACAGTTAGAGGTTTTCAATACAAATCAACAGTTAGAGGTTTCAATACAAATCAACAGTTAGAGGTTTTCAATACAAATCAACAGTTAGAGGTTTTAATACAAATCAACAGTTAGAGGTTTCAATACAAATCAACAGTTAGAGGTTTCAATACAAATCAACAGTTAGAGGTTTCAATACAAATCAACAGTTAGAGGTTTCAATACAAATCAACAGTTAGAGGTTTCAATACAAATCAACAGTTAGAGGTTTCAATACAAATCAACAGTTAGAGGTTTCAATACAAATCAACAGTTAGAGGTTTCAATACAAATCAACAGTTAGAGGTTTCAATACAAATCAACAGTTAGAGGTTTCAATACAAATCAACAGTTAGAGGTTTCAATACAAATCAACAGTTAGAGGTTTCAATACAAATCTGGCGACTCTTTGCTGTTACTGTCATTAAATCGGCGTCTAGTCAAAAGAAGTGTACTGTATAGGGCAGTGTTTCTCTACTCCAGTCCTCCAGTACCCCCCAACACCACACATTTCTGTTGTGGCCCCGGCCAACCACACCTGATTCAACTTATCAACTAATCATCAAGCCCTCAATGAGTTGAATCAGGTGAGTTTGTCCGGGGCCACAACAGAAATGTTGTGCACTAAATAAGGAATAGGGTTCTAGGCCCTGGTGAAAAGTAGTGCACTAAATAAGGAATAGGGTGCCAGGCCTGGTCAGAAGTAGTGCACTAAATAAGGAATAGGGTGCCAGGTCCTATTCAAAAGTAGTGCACTAAATAAGGAATAGGGTGCCAGGTCCTGGTCAAAAGTAGTGCACTAAATAAGGAATAGGGTTCTAGGCCCTGGTGAAAAGTAGTGCACTAAATAAGGAATAGGGTGCCAGGCCTGGTCAAAAGTAGTGCACTAAATAAGGAATAGGGTGCCAGGTCCTATTCAAAAGTAGTGCACTAAATAAGGAATAGGGTGCCAGGTCCTGGTCAAAAGTAGTGCACTAAATAAGGAATAGTGTTCTAGGCCTGGTGAAAAGTAGTGCACTAAATAAGGAATAGGGTGCCAGGCCTGGTCAAAAGTAGTGCACTAAATAAGGAATAGGGTGCCAGGCCTGGTGAAAAGTAGTGCACTAAATAAGGAATAGGGTGCCAGGCCTGGTCAAAAGTAGTGCACTAAATAAGGAATAGGGTGCCAGGCCTGGTCAAAAGTAGTGCACTAAATAAGGAATAGGGTGCCAGGCCTGGTCAAAAATAGTGCACTAAATAAGGAATAGGGTGCCATTTGGGATAGATTCTATTAATGTCCTTTTAAAAATATATATATTATTTTGGTTTGAACTCAAGCGTATTTGTCCATGCCTGAGTCCTTTTAAAAATACAGTTGAAGTCGGAAGTTTACATACACCTTAGCCAAATACATTTAAACTCAGTTTTTCACAATTCCTGACATTTAATCCTAGTAAAGATTCCTTGTCTTAGGTCAGTTAGGATCACCACTTTATTTTAAGAATGTGAAATGTCAGAATAATAGTAGAGCGAATGATTTATTTCAGCTTTTATTTCTTTCATCACATTCCCAGTGGGTCAGAAGTTTACATACACTCAATTCGTATTTGTTAACATTGCCTTTAAATTGTTTAACTTGGGTCAAACGTTTCGGGTAGCCTTCCACAAGCTTCCCACAGTAAGTTGGGTGAATTTTGGCCCTTTCCTCCTGACAGATCTGGTGTAACTGAGTCAGGTTTGTAGGCCTCCTTGCTCGCACACGCCTTTTCAGTTCTTCCCACAACTTTTCTATAGGATTGAGGTCAGGGCTTTGTGATGGCCACTCCAATACCTTGACTTTGTTGTCCTTAAGCCATTTTTCCACAACTTTGGAAGTATGCTTGGGGTCATTGTCCATTTGGAAGACCCATTTGCGACCAAGCTTTAACTTCCTGACTGATGTCTTGAGATGTTGCTTCAATATATCCACATAATTGTCCTTCCTCATGATGCCATCTATTTTGTGAAGTGCACCAGTCCCTCCTGCAGCAAAGCACCCCCACAGCATGATGCTGCCACCCCTGTGCTTCACGGTTGGGATGGTGTTCTTTAGCTTGCAAGCACCCCCCTTTTTCCTCCAAACATAACGATGGTCATTAAGGCCAAACAGTTCTATTTTTGTTTCATCAGACCAGAGGACATTTCTCCAAAAAGTACGATCTTTGTCCCCATGTGCAGTTGCAAACCGTAGTCTGGCTTTTTTATGGAGGTTTTGGAGCAGTGGCTTCTTCCTTGCTGAGCGGCCTTTCAGGTTATGTCGATATAGGACTTGTTTTACTGTGGCTATAGATACTTTTGTACCTGTTTCCTCCAGCATCTTCACAAGGTCCTTTGCCATTGTTCTGGGATTGATTTGCACTTTTTGCACCAAAGTACATTCATCTCTAGGAGACAGAACGCGTCTCCGGTATGACGGCTGCGTGGTCCCATGGTGTTTATACTTGCGTACTATTGTTTGTACAATGAACATGGTACCTTCAGGCATTTGGAAATTGCTCCCAAGGATGAACCAGACCTGTGGAGGTCTACCATTTTTTTTTCTGAGGTCTTGGCTGATTTCTTTTGATTTTCCCATGATGTCAAGCAAAGAGGCACTGAGTTTGAAGGTAGGCCTTGAAATACATCCACAGGTACACCTCCAATTGACTCAAATGATGTCAATTAGCCTATCAGAAGCTTCTAAAGCCATGACATCATTTTCTGGAATTTTTCAAGCTGTTTAAAGGCACAGTCAACTTAGTGTATGTAAACTTCTGACCCACTGGACTTGTGATACAGTGAATTATAAGTGAAATTATCTGTCTGTAAACAATTGTTGGAAAAATTACTTGTGTCATGCACAAAGTAGATGTCCTAACCGACTTGCTAAAACTATCGTTTGTTAACAAGACATTTGTGGAGTGGTTGAAAAACGAGTTTGAATGACTCCAACCTAAGTGTACAGTGGGGAAAAAAAGTATTTAGTCAGCCACCAATTGTGCAAGTTCTCCCACTTAAAAAGATGAGAGAGGCCTGTAATTTTCATCATAGGTACACGTCAACCATGACAGACAAAATGAGAAAAAAAAATCCAGAAAATCACATTGTAGGATTTTTAATGAATTTATTTGCAAATTATGGTGGAAAATAACTATTTGGTCAATAACAAAAGTTTCTCAATACTTTGTTACATACCCTTTGTTGGCAATGACACAGATCAAACGTTTTCTGTAAGTCTTCACAAGGTTTTCACACACTGTTGCTGGTATTTTGGCCCATTCCTCCATGCAGATCTCCTCTAGAGCAGTGATGTTTTGGGGCTGTCGCTGGGCAACACAGACTTTCAACTCCCTCCAAAGATTTTCTATGGGGTTGAGATCTGGAGACTGGCTAGGCCACTCCAGGACCTTGAAATGCTTCTTACGAAGCCACTCCTTCGTTGCCCGGGCGGTGTGTTTGGGATCATTGTCATGCTGAAAGACCCAGCCACATTTCATCTTCAATGCCCTTGCTGATGGTAGGAGGTTTTCACTCAAAATCTCACGATACATGGCCCCATTCATTCTTTCCTTTACACGGATCAGTCGTCCTGGTCCCTTTGCAGAAAAACAGCCCATGCTTCACAGTAGGTATGGTGTTCTTTGGATGCAACTCAGCATTCTTTGTCCTCCAAACACGACGAGTTGAGTTTTTACCAAAAAGTTATATTTTGGTTTCATCTGACCATATGACATTCCCCCAATCCTCTTCTGGATCATCCAAATGCACTCTAGCAAACTTCAGACGGGCCTGGACATGTACTGGCTTAAGCAGAGGGACACGTCTGGCACTGCAGGATTTGAGTCCCTGGCGGCGTAGTGTGTTACTGATGGTAGGCTTTGTTACTTTGGTCCCAGCTCTCTGCAGGTCATTCACTAGGTCCCCCCGTGTGGTTCTGGGATTTTTGCCAGTACACTCTACACACAGGCTGATGTGGCTTTCGCTCAACCTGTTAGACTGCATGTCTGCATGTCATAGTTAGCAACACACACACACACACACACACACACCCACACACACAGAGTCTTAGCTTCCCAGAAAAAGACTTCCCTGTTCTGTTCAGTCTGTGGTTGACAGCCTATTCTACTAGAGCGAACGGTGTAAACAGCCGTGACATCGGTTGATAAGACCACCAGTACGTTATCTACGCATCTATGGAGGAGGCTCACGGTGAGGTCGGAGGTGAAGATTGTGTCGTAGATGACAGGATAATGGCGCTAGCAGCTGTAGTTCTGAGAGGCTACGTTATAGCGAGGTTCAGAGCAGAAGGGATCCAGCTGTCTCCTGAAGAGCTGGGTGGAACACCCAATGAACTACAGGATCATTGGTTAAAAGAGATGGTGGACGTGCTACTGAGGACTACTGAGGAACTGGAGAGAAATGCTGAGCTTCAACACTTAATAAGTCATCTCCAGGTCAATTGTTTCCAGGATTTGTTCATTTCAGTGGCCAATGAGGTATTCAGAGATGGAACCAACTGGGGCAGAGTGGCATCCCTTTATTTCCTGGTCTATATAATAATTCGCAAAGCGCACACACAGAACCAACCCCAAGTCATGGTTAACATTATCAACTGGTCTCTACATTTCATCAGGGAAAACCATTACTCTTGGATCAGTCGTCAGGTGGTATGGATAGCGGTCCGAAAGGTGGCGTGGTGGTGTAGCTTGACGCTCCTGGCTTCACTGGCTTGTGCTGCAGCCATAGCATACTGGAGAAAACATCTCTGAACTCTTTACAGGGAGAAGTTCTCCGGCCATAGCATACTGGAGGACACATCTCTGAACTCTTTACAGGGAGAAGTTCTCCGGCCATAGCATACTGGAGGAAACATCTCTGAACTCTTTACAGGGAGAAGTTCTCCGGCCATAGCATACTGGATAAAACATCTCTGAACTCTTTACAGGGAGAAGTTCTCCGGCCATAGCATACTGGAGGAAACATCTCTGAACTCTTTACAGGGAGAAGTTCTCCTGCCATAGCATACTGGAGGAAACATCTCTGAACTCTTTACAGGGAGAAGTTCTCCAGCCATAGCATACTGGAGAAAACATCTCTGAACTCTTTACAGGGAGATGTGCTGCGGCCATAGCATACTGGAGAATTATTGTAAAAAAATATATATTTTTCTTAAATTTTTAAGGGGGTAGATCAGCTTTAATATTGCAGATAGATTGTAACTTCCATCAATGTAATTGTCTGCATCACTTCCAATCCCCCATATGTTTTTTTGCTCTCGCATATATATATATATATATATATATATATATATATATATATATATATATATATATATATATATATATATATATATATATATATGTATGTATATATATATACATATATATACATACATATAAAAACATATATACAGTGGGGAAAAAAAGTATTTAGTCAGCCACCAATTGTGCAAGTTCTCCCACTTAAAAAGATGAGAGAGGCCTGTAATTTTCATCATAGGTACACGTCAACTATGACAGACAAATTGAGAAAAAAAAATCCAGTAAATCACATTGTAGGATTTTTTATGAATTTATTTGCAAATTATGGTGGAAAATAAGTATTTGGTCACCTACAAACAAGCAAGATTTCTGGCTCTCACAGACCTGTAACTTCTTCATGAAGAGGCTCCTCTGTCCTCCACTCGTTACCTGTATTAATGGCACATGTTTGAACTTGTTATCAGTATAAAAGACACCTGTCCACAACCTCAAACAGTCACACTCCAAACTCCACTATGGCCAAGACCAAAGAGCTGTCAAAGGACACCAGAAACAAAATTGTAGACCCCTTTCTGTGTGTGTACCTTTAGCAATAGTAGCAGATTGTTTCTGTGTGTGTACCTTTAGCAATACTAGCAGATAGTTTCTGTGTGTGTACCTTTAGCAATAGTAGCAGATTGTTTCTGTGTGTGTACCTTTAGCAATACTAGCAGATAGTTTCTGTGTGTGTACCTTTAGCAATAGTAGCAGATTGTTTCTGTGTGTGTACCTTTAGCAATACTAGCAGATAGTTTCTGTGTGTGTACCTTTAGCAATACTAGCAGATAGTTTCTGTGTGTGTACCTTTAGCAATAGTAGCAGATTGTTTCTGTGTGTGTACCTTTAGCAATACTAGCAGATTGTTTCTGTGTGTGTACCTTTAGCAATACTAGCAGATAGTTTCTGTGTGTGTACCTTTAGCAATACTAGCAGATAGTTTCTGTGTGTGTACCTTTAGCAATACTAGCAGATAGTTTCTGTGTGTGTACCTTTAGCAATACTAGCAGATAGTTTCTGTGTGTGTACCTTTAGCAATACTAGCAGATAGTTTCTGTGTGTGTACCTTTAGCAATACTAGCAGATAGTTTCTGTGTGTGTACCTTTAGCAATACTAGCAGATAGTTTCTGTGTGTGTGTTCCTTTAGCAATACTAGCAGATAGTTTCTGTGTGTGTACCTTTAGCAATATTAGCAGATAGTTTCTGTGTGTGTACCTTTAGCAATACTAGCAGATAGTTTCTGTGTGTGTCCCTTTAGCAATACTAGCAGATAGTTTCTGTGTGTGTACCTTTAGCAATACTAGCAGATAGTTTCTGTGTGTGTACCTTTAGCAATACTAGCAGATAGTTTCTGTGTGTGTACATTTAGCAATACTAGCAGATAGTTTCTGTGTGTGTACCTTTAGCAATACTAGCAGATAGTTTCTGTGTGTGTACCTTTAGCAATACTAACAGATAGTTTCTGTGTGTGTACCTTTAGCAATACTAGCAGATAGTTTCTGTGTGTGTGTGTGTACCTTTAGCAATACTAGCAGATAGTTTATGTGTGTGTGTGTACCTTTAGCAATACTAGCAGATAGTTTCTGTGTGTGTGTGTACCTTTAGCAATACTAGCAGATAGTTTCTGTGTGTGTGTGTACCTTTAGCAATACTAGCAGATAGTTTCTGTGTGTGTGTGTACCTTTAGCAATACTAGCAGATAGTTTCTGTGTGTGTGTGTACCTTTAGCAATACTAGCAGATAGTTTCTGTGTGTGTGTGTACCTTTAGCAATACTAGCAGATAGTTTCTGTGTGTGTGTGTGTGCCTTTAGCAATACTAGCAGATAGTTTCTGTGTGTGTACCTTTAGCAATACTAGCAGATAGTTTCTGTGTGTGTACCTTTAGCAATACTAGCAGATAGCTTCTGTGTGTGTACCTTTAGCAATACTAGCAGATAGTTTCTGTGTGTGTACCTTTAGCAATACTAGCAGATAGTTTCTGTGTGTGTACCTTTAGCAATACTAGCAGATAGTTTCTGTGTGTGTGTACCTTTAGCAATACTAGCAGATAGTTTCTGTGTGTGTGTACCTTTAGCAATACTAGCAGATAGTTTCTTTGTGTGTGTACCTTTAGCAATACTAGCAGATAGTTTCTGTGTGTGTACCTTTAGCAATAGTAGCAGATTGTTTCTGTGTGTGTACCTTTAGCAATAGTAGCAGATTGTTTCTGTGTGTGTACCTTTAGCAATACTAGCAGATTGTTTCTGTGTGTGTACCTTTAGCAATACTAGCAGATTGTTTCTGTGTGTGTACCTTTAGCAATACTAGCAGATTGTTTCTGTGTGTGTACCTTTAGCAATACTAGCAGATAGTTTCTGTGTGTGTACCTTTAGCAATACTAGCAGATTGTTTCTGTGTGTGTACCTTTAGCAATACTAGCAGATTGTTTCTGTGTGTGTACTTTTAGCAATACCATAGAATGTATAACAAATCTAAACATATAGCCCAACGTTTGAATTACAACTAAAGTTGCATAAATAACTCTAAATTAAGTATATAGGAGGACCTGTTTCTT
>NC_140015.1:41261052-41263552 GCF_964263955.1 Coregonus lavaretus | reverse complement strand
TCTGTGTGTTTAGCAATACTAGCAGATAGTTTCTGTTCCTTTAGCAATACTAGCAGATCGTTTCTGTTCCTTTAGCAATACTAGCAGATAGTTTCTGTTCCTTTAGCAATACTAGCAGATAGTTTCTGTTCCTTTAGCAATACTAGCAGATAGTTTCTGTTCCTTTAGCAATACTAGCAGATAGTTTCTGTTCCTTTAGCAATACTAGCAGATAGTTTCTGTTCCTTTAGCAATACTAGCAGATAGTTTCTGTTCCTTTAGCAATACTAGCAGATAGTTTCTGTGTGTGTACCTTTAGCAATACTAGCAGATAGTTTCTGTGTGTTTAGCAATACTAGCAGATAGTTTCTGTTCCTTTAGCAATACTAGCAGATAGTTTCTGTGTGTGTACCTTTAGCAATACTAGCAGATAGTTTCTGTGTGTTTAGCAATACTAGCAGATAGTTTCTGTGTGTACCTTTAGCAATACTAGCAGATAGTTTCTGTGTGTGTACCTTTAGCAATACTAGCAGATAGTTTCTGTGTGTACCTTTAGCAATACTAGCAGATAGTTTCTGTGTGTGTACCTTTAGCAATACTAGCAGATAGTTTCTGTGTGTGTACCTTTAGCAATACTAGCAGATAGTTTCTGTGTGTACCTTTAGCAATACTAGCAGATAGTTTATGTGTGTGTACCTTTAGCAATACTAGCAGATAGTTTCTGTGTGTACCTTTAGCAATACTAGCAGATAGTTTCTGTGTGTACCTTTAGCAATACTAGCAGATAGTTTCTGTGTGTGTACCTTTAGCAATACTAGCAGATAGTTTATGTGTGTACCTTTAGCAATACTAGCAGATAGTTTCTGTGTGTGTACCTTTAGCAATACTAGCAGATAGTTTCTGTGTGTGTACCTTTAGCAATACTAGCAGATAGTTTCTGTGTGTGTACCTTTAGCAATACTAGCAGATAGTTTCTGTGTGTGTACCTTTAGCAATACTAGCAGATAGTTTCTGTGTGTGTACCTTTAGCAATAGTAGCTGATTGTATCTGTGTGTGTACCTTTAGCAATACTAGCAGATTGTTTCTGTGTGTGTACCTTTAGCAATACTAGCAGATTGTTTCTGTGTGTGTACCTTTAGCAATACTAGCAGATTGTTTCTGTGTGTGTACCTTTAGCAATACTAGCAGATTGTTTCTGTGTGTGTACCTTTAGCAATACTAGCAGATTGTTTCTGTGTGTGTACCTTTAGCAATACTAGCAGATTGTTTCTGTGTGTGTACCTTTAGCAATACTAGCAGATAGTTTCTGTGTGTGTACCTTTAGCAATACTAGCAGATTGTTTCTGTGTGCGTACCTTTAGCAATACTAGCAGATTGTTTCTGTGTGTGTACCTTTAGCAATACTAGCAGATTGTTTCTGTGTGTGTACCTTTAGCAATACTAGCAGATTGTTTCTGTGTGTGTACCTTTAGCAATACTAGCAGATTGTTTCTGTGTGTGTACTTTTAGCAATACCATAGAATGTATAACAAATCTAAACATATAGCCCAACGTTTGAATTACAACTAAAGTTGCATAAATAACTCTAAATTAAGTATATAGGAGGACCTGTTTCTTTGTTAAACGCTCAACACAGAATAGCCACATATGCTCACTCCCTCAAATCATTTGGAGAAAATATCCTTTCTATTTTATTCAGCTATGTTCAATTGTATTCTTCATACTATAAAATAATAAAAAATAATGCCACGGAATTCTAAGCAAATCTTGTTTGCTAAATGAACTAGTGTAGCCCACAGCCATATGGCACAGCCAGATCAGGGCCTAACATAAGGACAACTCAGAGTATGCTATTCTGTTCTTCTGAAATAGACTACATTTTCTTCATATCATGTTTCTATAGACCTGTCTAAAATAAATAACGGATTTATTGTGATGGTGTAGGCTATATTAACTGGATCTATTAGACTTTTTTCAATGTAGATGTTGCAAAGGTCTGCATCAGTGGCTTGTAGGTTAAGTGTGGAAGCCAGGAGATGCTAAATGTGTTTACCGGTATGTTAATTAACGGTAAATTACCGAGAGACTGGCAGTTATTTGCTTGACAATCACCGGCTGACAACATTTCATGACCGCCACAGCCCTAATTTGACCCAATGTCTATAAAAACAATTAATGACAAACACACAAACGTGTTTTCTTCAAACACGTTTGTGTGTTTGTCATTAACTGTTGCGTGTGTTGATGTGTGTGTTGGTGTGTTTGTTGATGTGTGTGTTCGTGTGTGTGTTCTAGGAGTGTTGTATTTGGAATAGTTACCACACACTGAACAGAACAGGGAAGTGTTGTATTTTTTTGGAGAAGTGAAAAATACTTTGGCTAACTATGACAGTGTGTGTGTGTGTGTGTGTGTGTGTGTGTGTGTGTGTGTGTGTCTGTGTCTGTGTCTGTGTCTGTCTCTGTGTGTGTGTGTGTGTCTGTATTTGTCTGCGTGTGTTTGTGTCTGTGTGTGTCTGTGTC
>NC_140015.1:41253552-41256052 GCF_964263955.1 Coregonus lavaretus | reverse complement strand
TAGTTTCTGTGTGTGTGTGTGCATTTAGCAATACTAGCAGATAGTTTCTGTGTGTGTACCTTTAGCAATACTAGCAGATAGTTTCTGTGTGTGTACCTTTAGCAATACTAGCAGATAGTTTCTGTGTGTGTGTGTGCCTTTAGCAATACTAGCAGATAGTTTCTGTGTGTGTACCTTTAGCAATACTAGCAGATAGTTTCTGTGTGTGTACCTTTAGCAATACTAGCAGATAGCTTCTGTGTGTGTACCTTTAGCAATACTAGCAGATAGTTTCTGTGTGTGTACCTTTAGCAATACTAGCAGATAGTTTCTGTGTGTGTACCTTTAGCAATACTAGCAGATAGTTTCTGTGTGTGTGTACCTTTAGCAATACTAGCAGATAGTTTCTGTGTGTGTGTACCTTTAGCAATACTAGCAGATTGTTTCTGTGTGTGTACCTTTAGCAATACTAGCAGATTGTTTCTGTGTGTGTACCTTTAGCAATACTAGCAGATTGTTTCTGTGTGTGTACCTTTAGCAATACTAGCAGATTGTTTCTGTGTGTGTACCTTTAGCAATACTAGCAGATTGTTTCTGTGTGTGTACCTTTAGCAATACTAGCAGATTGTTTCTGTGTGTGTACCTTTAGCAATACTAGCAGATTGTTTCTGTGTGTGTACTTTTAGCAATACCATAGAATGTATAACAAATCTAAACATATAGCCCAACGTTTGAATTACAACTAAAGTTGCATAAATAACTCTAAATTAAGTATATAGGAGGACCTGTTTCTTTGTTAAACGCTCAACACAGAATAGCCACATATGCTCACTCCCTCAAATCATTTGGAGAAAATATCCTTTCTATTTTATTCAGCTATGTTCAATTGTATTCTTCATACTATAAAATAATAAAAAATAATGCCACGGAATTCTAAGCAAATCTTGTTTGCTAAATGAACTAGTGTAGCCCACAGCCATATGGCACAGCCAGATCAGGGCCTAACATAAGGACAACTCAGAGTATGCTATTCTGTTCTTCTGAAATAGACTACATTTTCTTCATATCATGTTTCTATAGACCTGTCTAAAATAAATAACGGATTTATTGTGATGGTGTAGGCTATATTAACTGGATCTATTAGACTTTTTTCAATGTAGATGTTGCAAAGGTCTGCATCAGTGGCTTGTAGGTTAAGTGTGGAAGCCAGGAGATGCTAAATGTGTTTACTGGTATGTTAATTAACGGTCAATTACCGAGAGACTGGCAGTTATTTGCTTGACAATCACCGGCTGACAACATTTCATGACCGCCACAGCCCTAATCTGACCCAATGTCTATAAAAACAATTAATGACAAACACACAAACGTGTTTTCTTCAAAACACGTTTGTGTGTTTGTCATTAACTGTTGCGTGTGTTGATGTGTGTGTTGGTGTGTTTGTTGATGTGTGTGTTCGTGTGTGTGTTCTAGGAGTGTTGTATTTGGAATAGTTACCACACACTGAACAGAACAGGGAAGTGTTGTATTTTTTTGGAGAAGTGAAAAATACTTTGGCTAACTATGACAGTGTGTGTGTGTGTGTGTGTGTGTGTGTGTGTGTGTCTGTGTCTGTGTCTGTGTGTGTGTGTGTGTGTGTGTCTGTGTTTGTGAATGTGTGTGTGTGTCTGTGTTTGTCTAAGTATGTTTGTGTCTGTGTGTGTCTGTGTCTTTGTGTGTGTGTGTGTGTGTGTGTGTGTGTGTGTGTGTGTGTGTGTGTGTGTGTGTGTGTGTGTGGTGTGGTGTGGTGTTATGTGTGTGTGTGTGTGTGTGTGTAACCATGCAGTCTAACAGGTAGAGTGAAGGCCAGTTCAAGTCAAAATGCACACACCTCAGTTCCAGACTGAACATGTTGTATCACATTCTGTGTGTTTAGCAATACTAGCAGATAGTTTCTGTGTGTTTAGCAATACTAGCAGATCGTTTCTGTTCCTTTAGCAATACTAGCAGATAGTTTCTGATCCTTTAGCAATACTAGCAGATAGTTTCTGTTCCTTTAGCAATACTAGCAGATAGTTTCTGTTCCTTTAGCAATACTAGCAGATAGTTTCTGTTCCTTTAGCAATACTAGCAGATAGTTTCTGTTCCTTTAGCAATACTAGCAGATAGTTTCTGTTCCTTTAGCAATACTAGCAGATAGTTTCTGTGTGTGTACCTTTAGCAATACTAGCAGATAGTTTCTGTGTGTTTAGCAATACTAGCAGATAGTTTCTGTTCCTTTAGCAATACTAGCAGATAGTTTCTGTGTGTGTACCTTTAGCAATACTAGCAGATCGTTTCTGTGTGTTTAGCAATACTAGCAGATAGTTTCTGTGTGTACCTTTAGCAATACTAGCAGATCGTTTCTGTGTGTGTACCTTTAGCAATACTAGCAGATAGTTTATGTGTGTACCTTTAGCAATACTAGCAGATAGTTTCTGTGTGTGTACCTTTAGCAATACTAGCAGATAGTTTCTGTGTGTGTACCTTTAGCAATACTAGC
>NC_140015.1:41098552-41248552 GCF_964263955.1 Coregonus lavaretus | reverse complement strand
CCTTTAGCAATACTAGCAGATAGTTTCTGTGTGTGTGTACCTTTAGCAATACTAGCAGATAGTTTCTGTGTGTGTACCTTTAGCAATACTAACATATAGTTTCTGTGTGTGTACCTTTAGCAATACTAGCAGATAGTTTCTGTGTGTGTGTGTGTACCTTTAGCAATACTAGCAGATAGTTTCTGTGTGTGTGTGTGTACCTTCAGCAATACTAGCAGATAGTTTATGTGTGTGTGTGTACCTTTAGCAATACTAGCAGATAGTTTCTGTGTGTGTGTGTACCTTTAGCAATACTAGCAGATAGTTTCTGTGTGTGTGTGTACCTTTAGCAATACTAGCAGATAGTTTCTGTGTGTGTGTGTACCTTTAGCAATACTAGCAGATAGTTTCTGTGTGTGTGTGTACCTTTAGCAATACTAGCAGATAGTTTCTGTGTGTGTGTGTGCATTTAGCAATACTAGCAGATAGTTTCTGTGTGTGTACCTTTAGCAATACTAGCAGATAGTTTCTGTGTGTGTACCTTTAGCAATACTAGCAGATAGTTTCTGTGTGTGTGTGTGCCTTTAGCAATACTAGCAGATAGTTTCTGTGTGTGTACCTTTAGCAATACTAGCAGATAGTTTCTGTGTGTGTACCTTTAGCAATACTAGCAGATAGCTTCTGTGTGTGTACCTTTAGCAATACTAGCAGATAGTTTCTGTGTGTGTACCTTTAGCAATACTAGCAGATAGTTTCTGTGTGTGTACCTTTAGCAATACTAGCAGATAGTTTCTGTGTGTGTGTACCTTTAGCAATACTAGCAGATAGTTTCTGTGTGTGTGTACCTTTAGCAATACTAGCAGATAGTTTCTGTGTGTGTGTACCTTTAGCAATACTAGCAGATAGTTTCTGTGTGTGTACCTTTAGCAATACTAACAGATAGTTTCTGTGTGTGTACCTTTAGCAATACTAGCAGATAGTTTATGTGTGTGTGTGTGTGTACCTTTAGCAATACTAGCAGATAGTTTATGTGTGTGTGTGTGTACCTTTAGCAATACTAGCAGATAGTTTCTGTGTGTGTGTACCTTTAGCAATACTAGCAGATAGTTTCTGTGTGTGTACCTTTAGCAATACTAGCAGATAGTTTCTGTGTGTGTACCTTTAGCAATACTAACAGATAGTTTCTGTGTGTGTACCTTTAGCAATACTAGCAGATAGTTTCTGTGTGTGTGTGTGTACCTTTAGCAATACTAGCAGATAGTTTATGTGTGTGTGTGTACCTTTAGCAATACTAGCAGATAGTTTCTGTGTGTGTGTGTACCTTTAGCAATACTAGCAGATAGTTTCTGTGTGTGTGTGTACCTTTAGCAATACTAGCAGATAGTTTCTGTGTGTGTGTGTACCTTTAGCAATACTAGCAGATAGTTTCTGTGTGTGTGTGTACCTTTAGCAATACTAGCAGATAGTTTCTGTGTGTGTGTGTACCTTTAGCAATACTAGCAGATAGTTTCTGTGTGTGTGTGCCTTTAGCAATACTAGCAGATAGTTTCTGTGTGTGTACCTTTAGCAATACTAGCAGATAGTTTCTGTGTGTGTACCTTTAGCAATACTAGCAGATAGTTTCTGTGTGTGTACCTTTAGCAATACTAGCAGATAGTTTCTGTGTGTGTGTACCTTTAGCAATACTAGCAGATAGTTTCTGTGTGTGTGTACCTTTAGCAATACTAGCAGATAGTTTCTGTGTGTGTGTACCTTTAGCAATACTAGCAGATAGTTTCTGTGTGTGTACCTTTAGCAATACTAACAGATAGTTTCTGTGTGTGTAACTTTAGCAATACTAGCAGATAGTTTATGTGTGTGTGTGTGTGTGTACCTTTAGCAATACTAGCAGATAGTTTCTGTGTGTGTGTGTGTACCTTTAGCAATACTAGCAGATAGTTTCTGTGTGTGTGTACCTTTAGCAATACTAGCAGATAGTTTCTGTGTGTGTGTACCTTTAGCAATACTAGCAGATAGTTTCTGTGTGTGTGTACCTTTAGCAATACTAGCAGATAGTTTCTGTGTGTGTACCTTTAGCAATACTAACATATAGTTTCTGTGTGTGTACCTTTAGCAATACTAGCAGATAGTTTCTGTGTGTGTGTGTGTACCTTTAGCAATACTAGCAGATAGTTTCTGTGTGTGTGTGTGTACCTTTAGCAATACTAGCAGATAGTTTCTGTGTGTGTGTGTACCTTTAGCAATACTAGCAGATAGTTTCTGTGTGTGTGTGTACCTTTAGCAATACTAGCAGATAGTTTCTGTGTGTGTGTGTACCTTTAGCAATACTAGCAGATAGTTTCTGTGTGTGTGTGTACCTTTAGCAATACTAGCAGATAGTTTCTGTGTGTGTGTGTACCTTTAGCAATACTAGCAGATAGTTTCTGTGTGTGTGTGTGCATTTAGCAATACTAGCAGATAGTTTCTGTGTGTGTACCTTTAGCAATACTAGCAGATAGTTTCTGTGTGTGTACCTTTAGCAATACTAGCAGATAGTTTCTGTGTGTGTGTGTGCCTTTAGCAATACTAGCAGATAGTTTCTGTGTGTGTACCTTTAGCAATACTAGCAGATAGTTTCTGTGTGTGTACCTTTAGCAATACTAGCAGATAGCTTCTGTGTGTGTACCTTTAGCAATACTAGCAGATAGTTTCTGTGTGTGTACCTTTAGCAATACTAGCAGATAGTTTCTGTGTGTGTACCTTTAGCAATACTAGCAGATAGTTTCTGTGTGTGTGTACCTTTAGCAATACTAGCAGATAGTTTCTGTGTGTGTGTACCTTTAGCAATACTAGCAGATAGTTTATGTGTGTGTGTACCTTTAGCAATACTAGCAGATAGTTTCTGTGTGTGTACCTTTAGCAATACTAACAGATAGTTTCTGTGTGTGTACCTTTAGCAATACTAGCAGATAGTTTATGTGTGTGTGTACCTTTAGCAATACTAGCAGATAGTTTATGTGTGTGTGTGTGTACCTTTAGCAATACTAGCAGATAGTTTCTGTGTGTGTGTACCTTTAGCAATACTAGCAGATAGTTTCTGTGTGTGTACCTTTAGCAATACTAGCAGATAGTTTCTGTGTGTGTACCTTTAGCAATACTAACAGATAGTTTCTGTGTGTGTACCTTTAGCAATACTAGCAGATAGTTTCTGTGTGTGTGTGTGTACCTTTAGCAATACTAGCAGATAGTTTATGTGTGTGTGTGTACCTTTAGCAATACTAGCAGATAGTTTCTGTGTGTGTGTGTACCTTTAGCAATACTAGCAGATAGTTTCTGTGTGTGTGTGTACCTTTAGCAATACTAGCAGATAGTTTCTGTGTGTGTGTGTGCATTTAGCAATACTAGCAGATAGTTTCTGTGTGTGTACCTTTAGCAATACTAGCAGATAGTTTCTGTGTGTGTACCTTTAGCAATACTAGCAGATAGTTTCTGTGTGTGTGTGTGCCTTTAGCAATACTAGCAGATAGTTTCTGTGTGTGTACCTTTAGCAATACTAGCAGATAGTTTCTGTGTGTGTACCTTTAGCAATACTAGCAGATAGCTTCTGTGTGTGTACCTTTAGCAATACTAGCAGATAGTTTCTGTGTGTGTACCTTTAGCAATACTAGCAGATAGTTTCTGTGTGTGTACCTTTAGCAATACTAGCAGATAGTTTCTGTGTGTGTGTACCTTTAGCAATACTAGCAGATAGTTTCTGTGTGTGTGTACCTTTAGCAATACTAGCAGATAGTTTCTGTGTGTGTGTACCTTTAGCAATACTAGCAGATAGTTTCTGTGTGTGTACCTTTAGCAATACTAACAGATAGTTTCTGTGTGTGTACCTTTAGCAATACTAGCAGATAGTTTATGTGTGTGTGTGTGTGTACCTTTAGCAATACTAGCAGATAGTTTATGTGTGTGTGTGTGTACCTTTAGCAATACTAGCAGATAGTTTCTGTGTGTGTGTACCTTTAGCAATACTAGCAGATAGTTTCTGTGTGTGTACCTTTAGCAATACTAGCAGATAGTTTCTGTGTGTGTACCTTTAGCAATACTAACAGATAGTTTCTGTGTGTGTACCTTTAGCAATACTAGCAGATAGTTTCTGTGTGTGTGTGTGTACCTTTAGCAATACTAGCAGATAGTTTATGTGTGTGTGTGTACCTTTAGCAATACTAGCAGATAGTTTCTGTGTGTGTGTGTACCTTTAGCAATACTAGCAGATAGTTTCTGTGTGTGTGTGTACCTTTAGCAATACTAGCAGATAGTTTCTGTGTGTGTGTGTACCTTTAGCAATACTAGCAGATAGTTTCTGTGTGTGTGTGTACCTTTAGCAATACTAGCAGATAGTTTCTGTGTGTGTGTGTACCTTTAGCAATACTAGCAGATAGTTTCTGTGTGTGTGTGCCTTTAGCAATACTAGCAGATAGTTTCTGTGTGTGTACCTTTAGCAATACTAGCAGATAGTTTCTGTGTGTGTACCTTTAGCAATACTAGCAGATAGTTTCTGTGTGTGTACCTTTAGCAATACTAGCAGATAGTTTCTGTGTGTGTGTACCTTTAGCAATACTAGCAGATAGTTTCTGTGTGTGTGTACCTTTAGCAATACTAGCAGATAGTTTCTGTGTGTGTGTACCTTTAGCAATACTAGCAGATAGTTTCTGTGTGTGTACCTTTAGCAATACTAACAGATAGTTTCTGTGTGTGTAACTTTAGCAATACTAGCAGATAGTTTATGTGTGTGTGTGTGTGTGTACCTTTAGCAATACTAGCAGATAGTTTCTGTGTGTGTGTGTGTACCTTTAGCAATACTAGCAGATAGTTTCTGTGTGTGTGTACCTTTAGCAATACTAGCAGATAGTTTCTGTGTGTGTGTACCTTTAGCAATACTAGCAGATAGTTTCTGTGTGTGTGTACCTTTAGCAATACTAGCAGATAGTTTCTGTGTGTGTACCTTTAGCAATACTAACATATAGTTTCTGTGTGTGTACCTTTAGCAATACTAGCAGATAGTTTCTGTGTGTGTGTGTGTACCTTTAGCAATACTAGCAGATAGTTTCTGTGTGTGTGTGTGTACCTTTAGCAATACTAGCAGATAGTTTCTGTGTGTGTGTGTACCTTTAGCAATACTAGCAGATAGTTTCTGTGTGTGTGTGTACCTTTAGCAATACTAGCAGATAGTTTCTGTGTGTGTGTGTACCTTTAGCAATACTAGCAGATAGTTTCTGTGTGTGTGTGTACCTTTAGCAATACTAGCAGATAGTTTCTGTGTGTGTGTGTACCTTTAGCAATACTAGCAGATAGTTTCTGTGTGTGTGTGTGCATTTAGCAATACTAGCAGATAGTTTCTGTGTGTGTACCTTTAGCAATACTAGCAGATAGTTTCTGTGTGTGTACCTTTAGCAATACTAGCAGATAGTTTCTGTGTGTGTGTGTGCCTTTAGCAATACTAGCAGATAGTTTCTGTGTGTGTACCTTTAGCAATACTAGCAGATAGTTTCTGTGTGTGTACCTTTAGCAATACTAGCAGATAGCTTCTGTGTGTGTACCTTTAGCAATACTAGCAGATAGTTTCTGTGTGTGTACCTTTAGCAATACTAGCAGATAGTTTCTGTGTGTGTACCTTTAGCAATACTAGCAGATAGTTTCTGTGTGTGTGTACCTTTAGCAATACTAGCAGATAGTTTCTGTGTGTGTGTACCTTTAGCAATACTAGCAGATAGTTTATGTGTGTGTGTACCTTTAGCAATACTAGCAGATAGTTTCTGTGTGTGTACCTTTAGCAATACTAACAGATAGTTTCTGTGTGTGTACCTTTAGCAATACTAGCAGATAGTTTATGTGTGTGTGTACCTTTAGCAATACTAGCAGATAGTTTATGTGTGTGTGTGTGTACCTTTAGCAATACTAGCAGATAGTTTCTGTGTGTGTGTACCTTTAGCAATACTAGCAGATAGTTTCTGTGTGTGTACCTTTAGCAATACTAGCAGATAGTTTCTGTGTGTGTACCTTTAGCAATACTAACAGATAGTTTCTGTGTGTGTACCTTTAGCAATACTAGCAGATAGTTTCTGTGTGTGTGTGTGTACCTTTAGCAATACTAGCAGATAGTTTATGTGTGTGTGTGTACCTTTAGCAATACTAGCAGATAGTTTCTGTGTGTGTGTGTACCTTTAGCATTACTAGCAGATAGTTTCTGTGTGTGTGTGTACCTTTAGCAATACTAGCAGATAGTTTCTGTGTGTGTGTGTACCTTTAGCAATACTAGCAGATAGTTTCTGTGTGTGTGTGTACCTTTAGCAATACTAGCAGATAGTTTCTGTGTGTGTGTGTACCTTTAGCAATACTAGCAGATAGTTTCTGTGTGTGTGTGCCTTTAGCAATACTAGCAGATAGTTTCTGTGTGTGTACCTTTAGCAATACTAGCAGATAGTTTCTGTGTGTGTACCTTTAGCAATACTAGCAGATAGTTTCTGTGTGTGTACCTTTAGCAATACTAGCAGATAGTTTCTGTGTGTGTGTACCTTTAGCAATACTAGCAGATAGTTTATGTGTGTGTGTACCTTTAGCAATACTAGCAGATAGTTTCTGTGTGTGTGTACCTTTAGCAATACTAGCAGATAGTTTCTGTGTGTGTACCTTTAGCAATACTAACAGATAGTTTCTGTGTGTGTACCTTTAGCAATACTAGCAGATAGTTTATGTGTGTGTGTGTGTGTGTGTGTACCTTTAGCAATACTAGCAGATAGTTTATGTGTGTGTGTGTGTACCTTTAGCAATACTAGCAGATAGTTTCTGTGTGTGTGTACCTTTAGCAATACTAGCAGATAGTTTCTGTGTGTGTACCTTTAGCAATACTAGCAGATAGTTTCTGTGTGTGTACCTTTAGCAATACTAACAGATAGTTTCTGTGTGTGTACCTTTAGCAATACTAGCAGATAGTTTCTGTGTGTGTGTGTGTACCTTTAGCAATACTAGCAGATAGTTTCTGTGTGTGTGTGTACCTTTAGCAATACTAGCAGATAGTTTCTGTGTGTGTGTGTACCTTTAGCAATACTAGCAGATAGTTTCTGTGTGTGTGTGTACCTTTAGCAATACTAGCAGATAGTTTCTGTGTGTGTGTGTACCTTTAGCAATACTAGCAGATAGTTTCTGTGTGTGTGTGTACCTTTAGCAATACTAGCAGATATTTTCTGTGTGTGTGTGTACCTTTAGCAATACTAGCAGATAGTTTCTGTGTGTGTGTGTACCTTTAGCAATACTAGCAGATAGTTTCTGTGTGTGTGTGTACCTTTAGCAATACTAGCAGATAGTTTCTGTGTGTGTGTGCCTTTAGCAATACTAGCAGATAGTTTCTGTGTGTGTACCTTTAGCAATACTAGCAGATAGTTTCTGTGTGTGTACCTTTAGCAATACTAGCAGATAGTTTCTGTGTGTGTACCTTTAGCAATACTAGCAGATAGTTTCTGTGTGTGTGTACCTTTAGCAATACTAGCAGATAGTTTCTGTGTGTGTGTACCTTTAGCAATACTAGCAGATAGTTTCTGTGTGTGTGTACCTTTAGCAATACTAGCAGATAGTTTCTGTGTGTGTACCTTTAGCAATACTAACAGATAGTTTCTGTGTGTGTACCTTTAGCAATACTAGCAGATAGTTTATGTGTGTGTGTGTGTGTGTGTACCTTTAGCAATACTAGCAGATAGTTTATGTGTGTGTGTGTACCTTTAGCAATACTAGCAGATAGTTTCTGTGTGTGTGTACCTTTAGCAATACTAGCAGATAGTTTCTGTGTGTGTACCTTTAGCAATACTAGCAGATAGTTTCTGTGTGTGTACCTTTAGCAATACTAACAGATAGTTTCTGTGTGTGTACCTTTAGCAATACTAGCAGATAGTTTCTGTGTGTGTGTGTGTACCTTTAGCAATACTAGCAGATAGTTTCTGTGTGTGTGTGTACCTTTAGCAATACTAGCAGATAGTTTCTGTGTGTGTGTGTACCTTTAGCAATACTAGCAGATAGTTTCTGTGTGTGTGTGTACCTTTAGCAATACTAGCAGATAGTTTCTGTGTGTGTGTGCCTTTAGCAATACTAGCAGATAGTTTCTGTGTGTGTACCTTTAGCAATACTAGCAGATAGTTTCTGTGTGTGTACCTTTAGCAATACTAGCAGATAGTTTCTGTGTGTGTACCTTTAGCAATACTAGCAGATAGTTTCTGTGTGTGTGTACCTTTAGCAATACTAGCAGATAGTTTATGTGTGTGTGTACCTTTAGCAATACTAGCAGATAGTTTCTGTGTGTGTGTACCTTTAGCAATACTAGCAGATAGTTTCTGTGTGTGTACCTTTAGCAATACTAACAGATAGTTTCTGTGTGTGTACCTTTAGCAATACTAGCAGATAGTTTATGTGTGTGTGTGTGTGTGTGTGTACCTTTAGCAATACTAGCAGATAGTTTATGTGTGTGTGTGTGTACCTTTAGCAATACTAGCAGATAGTTTCTGTGTGTGTGTACCTTTAGCAATACTAGCAGATAGTTTCTGTGTGTGTACCTTTAGCAATACTAGCAGATAGTTTCTGTGTGTGTACCTTTAGCAATACTAACAGATAGTTTCTGTGTGTGTACCTTTAGCAATACTAGCAGATAGTTTCTGTGTGTGTGTGTGTACCTTTAGCAATACTAGCAGATAGTTTCTGTGTGTGTGTGTACCTTTAGCAATACTAGCAGATAGTTTCTGTGTGTGTGTGTACCTTTAGCAATACTAGCAGATAGTTTCTGTGTGTGTGTGTACCTTTAGCAATACTAGCAGATAGTTTCTGTGTGTGTGTGTACCTTTAGCAATACTAGCAGATAGTTTCTGTGTGTGTGTGTACCTTTAGCAATACTAGCAGATAGTTTCTGTGTGTGTGTGTACCTTTAGCAATACTAGCAGATAGTTTCTGTGTGTGTGTGTACCTTTAGCAATACTAGCAGATAGTTTCTGTGTGTGTGTGTACCTTTAGCAATACTAGCAGATAGTTTCTGTGTGTGTGTGCCTTTAGCAATACTAGCAGATAGTTTCTGTGTGTGTACCTTTAGCAATACTAGCAGATAGTTTCTGTGTGTGTACCTTTAGCAATACTAGCAGATAGTTTCTGTGTGTGTACCTTTAGCAATACTAGCAGATAGTTTCTGTGTGTGTGTACCTTTAGCAATACTAGCAGATAGTTTCTGTGTGTGTGTACCTTTAGCAATACTAGCAGATAGTTTCTGTGTGTGTGTACCTTTAGCAATACTAGCAGATAGTTTCTGTGTGTGTACCTTTAGCAATACTAACAGATAGTTTCTGTGTGTGTACCTTTAGCAATACTAGCAGATAGTTTATGTGTGTGTGTGTGTGTGTGTACCTTTAGCAATACTAGCAGATAGTTTATGTGTGTGTGTGTACCTTTAGCAATACTAGCAGATAGTTTCTGTGTGTGTGTACCTTTAGCAATACTAGCAGATAGTTTCTGTGTGTGTACCTTTAGCAATACTAGCAGATAGTTTCTGTGTGTGTACCTTTAGCAATACTAACAGATAGTTTCTGTGTGTGTACCTTTAGCAATACTAGCAGATAGTTTCTGTGTGTGTGTGTGTACCTTTAGCAATACTAGCAGATAGTTTCTGTGTGTGTGTGTACCTTTAGCAATACTAGCAGATAGTTTCTGTGTGTGTGTGTACCTTTAGCAATACTAGCAGATAGTTTCTGTGTGTGTGTGTACCTTTAGCAATACTAGCAGATAGTTTCTGTGTGTGTGTGTACCTTTAGCAATACTAGCAGATAGTTTCTGTGTGTGTGTGCCTTTAGCAATACTAGCAGATATTTTCTGTGTGTGTACCTTTAGCAATACTAGCAGATAGTTTCTGTGTGTGTACCTTTAGCAATACTAGCAGATAGCTTCTGTGTGTGTACCTTTAGCAATACTAGCAGATAGTTTCTGTGTGTGTGTACCTTTAGCAATACTAGCAGATAGTTTCTGTGTGTGTGTACCTTTAGCAATACTAGCAGATAGTTTCTGTGTGTGTGTACCTTTAGCAATACTAGCAAATAGTTTCTGTGTGTGTACCTTTAGCAATAGTAGCAGATTGTTTCTGTGTGTGTACATTTAGCAATAGTAGCAGATTGTTTCTGTGTGTGTACCTTTAGCAATACTAGCAGATTGTTTCTGTGTGTGTACCTTTAGCAATACTAGCAGATTGTTTCTGTGTGTGTACCTTTAGCAATACTAGCAGATTGTTTCTGTGTGTGTACCTTTAGCAATACTAGCAGATAGTTTCTGTGTGTGTGTGTACCTTTAGCAATACTAGCAGATAGTTTCTGTGTGTGTGTACCTTTAGCAATACTAGCAGATAGTTTCTGTGTGTGTGTGTACCTTTAGCAATACTAGCAGATAGTTTCTGTGTGTGTGTGTACCTTTAGCAATACTAGCAGATAGTTTGTGTGTGTGTGTGTACCTTTAGCAATACTAGCAGATAGTTTCTGTGTGTGTGTGTGCCTGTAGCAATACTAGCAGATAGTTTCTGTGTGTGTACCTTTAGCAATACTAGCAGATAGTTTCTGTGTGTGTACCTTTAGCAATACTAGCAGATAGCTTCTGTGTGTGTACCTTTAGCAATACTAGCAGATAGTTTATGTGTGTGTACCTTTAGCAATACTAGCAGATAGTTTCTGTGTGTGTACCTTTAGCAATACTAGCAGATAGTTTCTGTGTGTGTGTACCTTTAGCAATACTAGCAGATAGTTTCTGTGTGTGTGTACCTTTAGCAATACTAGCAGATAGTTTCTGTGTGTGTGTACCTTTAGCAATACTAGCAGATAGTTTCTGTGTGTGTACCTTTAGCAATACTAACATATAGTTTCTGTGTGTGTACCTTTAGCAATACTAGCAGATAGCTTCTGTGTGTGTACCTTTAGCAATACTAGCAGATAGTTTCTGTGTGTGTACCTTTAGCAATACTAGCAGATAGTTTCTGTGTGTGTACCTTTAGCAATACTAGCAGATAGTTTCTGTGTGTGTGTACCTTTAGCAATACTAGCAGATAGTTTCTGTGTGTGTGTACCTTTAGCAATACTAGCAGATAGTTTATGTGTGTGTGTACCTTTAGCAATACTAGCAGATAGTTTCTGTGTGTGTACCTTTAGCAATACTAACAGATAGTTTCTGTGTGTGTACCTTTAGCAATACTAGCAGATAGTTTATGTGTGTGTGTACCTTTAGCAATACTAGCAGATAGTTTATGTGTGTGTGTGTGTACCTTTAGCAATACTAGCAGATAGTTTCTGTGTGTGTGTACCTTTAGCAATACTAGCAGATAGTTTCTGTGTGTGTACCTTTAGCAATACTAGCAGATAGTTTCTGTGTGTGTACCTTTAGCAATACTAACAGATAGTTTCTGTGTGTGTACCTTTAGCAATACTAGCAGATAGTTTCTGTGTGTGTGTGTGTACCTTTAGCAATACTAGCAGATAGTTTATGTGTGTGTGTGTACCTTTAGCAATACTAGCAGATAGTTTCTGTGTGTGTGTGTACCTTTAGCATTACTAGCAGATAGTTTCTGTGTGTGTGTGTACCTTTAGCAATACTAGCAGATAGTTTCTGTGTGTGTGTGTACCTTTAGCAATACTAGCAGATAGTTTCTGTGTGTGTGTGTACCTTTAGCAATACTAGCAGATAGTTTCTGTGTGTGTGTGTACCTTTAGCAATACTAGCAGATAGTTTCTGTGTGTGTGTGCCTTTAGCAATACTAGCAGATAGTTTCTGTGTGTGTACCTTTAGCAATACTAGCAGATAGTTTCTGTGTGTGTACCTTTAGCAATACTAGCAGATAGTTTCTGTGTGTGTACCTTTAGCAATACTAGCAGATAGTTTCTGTGTGTGTGTACCTTTAGCAATACTAGCAGATAGTTTATGTGTGTGTGTACCTTTAGCAATACTAGCAGATAGTTTCTGTGTGTGTGTACCTTTAGCAATACTAGCAGATAGTTTCTGTGTGTGTACCTTTAGCAATACTAACAGATAGTTTATGTGTGTGTACCTTTAGCAATACTAGCAGATAGTTTATGTGTGTGTGTGTGTGTGTGTGTACCTTTAGCAATACTAGCAGATAGTTTATGTGTGTGTGTGTGTACCTTTAGCAATACTAGCAGATAGTTTCTGTGTGTGTGTACCTTTAGCAATACTAGCAGATAGTTTCTGTGTGTGTACCTTTAGCAATACTAGCAGATAGTTTCTGTGTGTGTACCTTTAGCAATACTAACAGATAGTTTCTGTGTGTGTACCTTTAGCAATACTAGCAGATAGTTTCTGTGTGTGTGTGTGTACCTTTAGCAATACTAGCAGATAGTTTCTGTGTGTGTGTGTACCTTTAGCAATACTAGCAGATAGTTTCTGTGTGTGTGTGTACCTTTAGCAATACTAGCAGATAGTTTCTGTGTGTGTGTGTACCTTTAGCAATACTAGCAGATAGTTTCTGTGTGTGTGTGTACCTTTAGCAATACTAGCAGATAGTTTCTGTGTGTGTGTGTACCTTTAGCAATACTAGCAGATATTTTCTGTGTGTGTGTGTACCTTTAGCAATACTAGCAGATAGTTTCTGTGTGTGTGTGTACCTTTAGCAATACTAGCAGATAGTTTCTGTGTGTGTGTGTACCTTTAGCAATACTAGCAGATAGTTTCTGTGTGTGTGTGCCTTTAGCAATACTAGCAGATAGTTTCTGTGTGTGTACCTTTAGCAATACTAGCAGATAGTTTCTGTGTGTGTACCTTTAGCAATACTAGCAGATAGTTTCTGTGTGTGTACCTTTAGCAATACTAGCAGATAGTTTCTGTGTGTGTGTACCTTTAGCAATACTAGCAGATAGTTTCTGTGTGTGTGTACCTTTAGCAATACTAGCAGATAGTTTCTGTGTGTGTGTACCTTTAGCAATACTAGCAGATAGTTTCTGTGTGTGTACCTTTAGCAATACTAACAGATAGTTTCTGTGTGTGTACCTTTAGCAATACTAGCAGATAGTTTATGTGTGTGTGTGTGTGTGTGTACCTTTAGCAATACTAGCAGATAGTTTATGTGTGTGTGTGTACCTTTAGCAATACTAGCAGATAGTTTCTGTGTGTGTGTACCTTTAGCAATACTAGCAGATAGTTTCTGTGTGTGTACCTTTAGCAATACTAGCAGATAGTTTCTGTGTGTGTACCTTTAGCAATACTAACAGATAGTTTCTGTGTGTGTACCTTTAGCAATACTAGCAGATAGTTTCTGTGTGTGTGTGTGTACCTTTAGCAATACTAGCAGATAGTTTCTGTGTGTGTGTGTACCTTTAGCAATACTAGCAGATAGTTTCTGTGTGTGTGTGTACCTTTAGCAATACTAGCAGATAGTTTCTGTGTGTGTGTGTACCTTTAGCAATACTAGCAGATAGTTTCTGTGTGTGTGTGCCTTTAGCAATACTAGCAGATAGTTTCTGTGTGTGTACCTTTAGCAATACTAGCAGATAGTTTCTGTGTGTGTACCTTTAGCAATACTAGCAGATAGTTTCTGTGTGTGTACCTTTAGCAATACTAGCAGATAGTTTCTGTGTGTGTGTACCTTTAGCAATACTAGCAGATAGTTTATGTGTGTGTGTACCTTTAGCAATACTAGCAGATAGTTTCTGTGTGTGTGTACCTTTAGCAATACTAGCAGATAGTTTCTGTGTGTGTACCTTTAGCAATACTAACAGATAGTTTCTGTGTGTGTACCTTTAGCAATACTAGCAGATAGTTTATGTGTGTGTGTGTGTGTGTGTGTACCTTTAGCAATACTAGCAGATAGTTTATGTGTGTGTGTGTGTACCTTTAGCAATACTAGCAGATAGTTTCTGTGTGTGTGTACCTTTAGCAATACTAGCAGATAGTTTCTGTGTGTGTACCTTTAGCAATACTAGCAGATAGTTTCTGTGTGTGTACCTTTAGCAATACTAACAGATAGTTTCTGTGTGTGTACCTTTAGCAATACTAGCAGATAGTTTCTGTGTGTGTGTGTGTACCTTTAGCAATACTAGCAGATAGTTTCTGTGTGTGTGTGTACCTTTAGCAATACTAGCAGATAGTTTCTGTGTGTGTGTGTACCTTTAGCAATACTAGCAGATAGTTTCTGTGTGTGTGTGTACCTTTAGCAATACTAGCAGATAGTTTCTGTGTGTGTGTGTACCTTTAGCAATACTAGCAGATAGTTTATGTGTGTGTGTGTACCTTTAGCAATACTAGCAGATAGTTTCTGTGTGTGTGTGTACCTTTAGCAATACTAGCAGATAGTTTCTGTGTGTGTGTGTACCTTTAGCAATACTAGCAGATAGTTTCTGTGTGTGTGTGTACCTTTAGCAATACTAGCAGATAGTTTCTGTGTGTGTGTGCCTTTAGCAATACTAGCAGATAGTTTCTGTGTGTGTACCTTTAGCAATACTAGCATATAGTTTCTGTGTGTGTACCTTTAGCAATACTAGCAGATAGTTTCTGTGTGTGTACCTTTAGCAATACTAGCAGATAGTTTCTGTGTGTGTGTACCTTTAGCAATACTAGCAGATAGTTTCTGTGTGTGTGTACCTTTAGCAATACTAGCAGATAGTTTCTGTGTGTGTGTACCTTTAGCAATACTAGCAGATAGTTTCTGTGTGTGTACCTTTAGCAATACTAACAGATAGTTTCTGTGTGTGTACCTTTAGCAATACTAGCAGATAGTTTATGTGTGTGTGTGTGTGTGTGTACCTTTAGCAATACTAGCAGATAGTTTATGTGTGTGTGTGTACCTTTAGCAATACTAGCAGATAGTTTCTGTGTGTGTGTACCTTTAGCAATACTAGCAGATAGTTTCTGTGTGTGTACCTTTAGCAATACTAGCAGATAGTTTCTGTGTGTGTACCTTTAGCAATACTAACAGATAGTTTCTGTGTGTGTACCTTTAGCAATACTAGCAGATAGTTTCTGTGTGTGTGTGTGTACCTTTAGCAATACTAGCAGATAGTTTCTGTGTGTGTGTGTACCTTTAGCAATACTAGCAGATAGTTTCTGTGTGTGTGTGTACCTTTAGCAATACTAGCAGATAGTTTCTGTGTGTGTGTGTACCTTTAGCAATACTAGCAGATAGTTTCTGTGTGTGTGTGTACCTTTAGCAATACTAGCAGATAGTTTCTGTGTGTGTGTGCCTTTAGCAATACTAGCAGATATTTTCTGTGTGTGTACCTTTAGCAATACTAGCAGATAGTTTCTGTGTGTGTACCTTTAGCAATACTAGCAGATAGCTTCTGTGTGTGTACCTTTAGCAATACTAGCAGATAGTTTCTGTGTGTGTGTACCTTTAGCAATACTAGCAGATAGTTTCTGTGTGTGTGTACCTTTAGCAATACTAGCAGATAGTTTCTGTGTGTGTGTACCTTTAGCAATACTAGCAAATAGTTTCTGTGTGTGTACCTTTAGCAATAGTAGCAGATTGTTTCTGTGTGTGTACATTTAGCAATAGTAGCAGATTGTTTCTGTGTGTGTACCTTTAGCAATACTAGCAGATTGTTTCTGTGTGTGTACCTTTAGCAATACTAGCAGATTGTTTCTGTGTGTGTACCTTTAGCAATACTAGCAGATTGTTTCTGTGTGTGTACCTTTAGCAATACTAGCAGATAGTTTCTGTGTGTGTGTGTACCTTTAGCAATACTAGCAGATAGTTTCTGTGTGTGTGTACCTTTAGCAATACTAGCAGATAGTTTCTGTGTGTGTGTGTACCTTTAGCAATACTAGCAGATAGTTTCTGTGTGTGTGTGTACCTTTAGCAATACTAGCAGATAGTTTGTGTGTGTGTGTGTACCTTTAGCAATACTAGCAGATAGTTTCTGTGTGTGTGTGTGCCTGTAGCAATACTAGCAGATAGTTTCTGTGTGTGTACCTTTAGCAATACTAGCAGATAGTTTCTGTGTGTGTACCTTTAGCAATACTAGCAGATAGCTTCTGTGTGTGTACCTTTAGCAATACTAGCAGATAGTTTCTGTGTGTGTACCTTTAGCAATACTAGCAGATAGTTTCTGTGTGTGTACCTTTAGCAATACTAGCAGATAGTTTCTGTGTGTGTGTACCTTTAGCAATACTAGCAGATAGTTTCTGTGTGTGTGTACCTTTAGCAATACTAGCAGATAGTTTCTGTGTGTGTGTACCTTTAGCAATACTAGCAGATAGTTTCTGTGTGTGTACCTTTAGCAATACTAACATATAGTTTCTGTGTGTGTACCTTTAGCAATACTAGCAGATAGTTTCTGTGTGTGTGTGTGTACCTTTAGCAATACTAGCAGATAGTTTCTGTGTGTGTGTGTACCTTTAGCAATACTAGCAGATAGTTTTTGTGTGTGTGTGTACCTTTAGCAATACTAGCAGATAGTTTCTGTGTGTGTGTGTACCTTTAGCAATACTAGCAGATAGTTTCTGTGTGTGTGTGTACCTTTAGCAATACTAGCAGATAGTTTCTGTGTGTGTGTGTACCTTTAGCAATACTAGCAGATAGTTTCTGTGTGTGTGTGTGCATTTAGCAATACTAGCAGATAGCTTCTGTGTGTGTACCTTTAGCAATACTAGCAGATAGTTTCTGTGTGTGTACCTTTAGCAATACTAGCAGATAGTTTCTGTGTGTGTACCTTTAGCAATACTAGCAGATAGTTTCTGTGTGTGTGTACCTTTAGCAATACTAGCAGATAGTTTCTGTGTGTGTGTACCTTTAGCAATACTAGCAGATAGTTTCTGTGTGTGTGTACCTTTAGCAATACTAGCAGATAGTTTCTGTGTGTGTACCTTTAGCAATACTAACAGATAGTTTCTGTGTGTGTACCTTTAGCAATACTAGCAGATCGTTTCTGTGTGTGTGTGTGTACCTTTAGCAATACTAGCAGATCGTTTCTGTGTGTGTGTGTGTACCTTTAGCAATACTAGCAGATAGTTTCTGTGTGTGTGTGTGTACCTTTAGCAATACTAGCAGATAGTTTCTGTGTGTGTGTACCTTTAGCAATACTAGCAGATAGTTTCTGTGTGTGTGTACCTTTAGCAATACTAGCAGATAGTTTCTGTGTGTGTGTACCTTTAGCAATACTAGCAGATAGTTTCTGTGTGTGTACCTTTAGCAATACTAACATATAGTTTCTGTGTGTGTACCTTTAGCAATACTAGCAGATAGTTTCTGTGTGTGTGTGTGTACCTTTAGCAATACTAGCAGATAGTTTCTGTGTGTGTGTGTACCTTTAGCAATACTAGCAGATAGTTTCTGTGTGTGTGTGTGTACCTTTAGCAATACTAGCAGATAGTTTCTGTGTGTGTGTGTACCTTTAGCAATACTAGCAGATAGTTTCTGTGTGTGTGTGTACCTTTAGCAATACTAGCAGATAGTTTCTGTGTGTGTGTGTACCTTTAGCAATACTAGCAGATAGTTTCTGTGTGTGTGTGTACCTTTAGCAATACTAGCAGATAGTTTCTGTGTGTGTGTGCCTTTAGCAATACTAGCAGATAGTTTCTGTGTGTGTACCTTTAGCAATACTAGCAGATAGTTTCTGTGTGTGTACCTTTAGCAATACTAGCAGATAGCTTCTGTGTGTGTACCTTTAGCAATACTAGCAGATAGTTTCTGTGTGTGTGTACCTTTAGCAATACTAGCAGATAGTTTCTGTGTGTGTGTACCTTTAGCAATACTAGCAGATAGTTTCTGTGTGTGTGTACCTTTAGCAATACTAGCAAATAGTTTCTGTGTGTGTACCTTTAGCAATAGTAGCAGATTGTTTCTGTGTGTGTACCTTTAGCAATAGTAGCAGATTGTTTCTGTGTGTGTACCTTTAGCAATACTAGCAGATTGTTTCTGTGTGTGTACCTTTAGCAATACTAGCAGATTGTTTCTGTGTGTGTACCTTTAGCAATACTAGCAGATTGTTTCTGTGTGTGTACCTTTAGCAATACTAGCAGATAGTTTCTGTGTGTGTGTGTACCTTTAGCAATACTAGCAGATAGTTTCTGTGTGTGTGTACCTTTAGCAATACTAGCAGATAGTTTCTGTGTGTGTGTGTACATTTAGCAATACTAGCAGATAGTTTCTGTGTGTGTGTGTGTACCTTTAGCAATACTAGCAGATAGTTTGTGTGTGTGTGTGTACCTTTAGCAATACTAGCAGATAGTTTCTGTGTGTGTGTGTGCCTTTAGCAATACTAGCAGATAGTTTCTGTGTGTGTACCTTTAGCAATACTAGCAGATAGTTTCTGTGTGTGTACCTTTAGCAATACTAGCAGATAGCTTCTGTGTGTGTACCTTTAGCAATACTAGCAGATAGTTTCTGTGTGTGTGTACCTTTAGCAATACTAGCAGATAGTTTCTGTGTGTGTGTACCTTTAGCAATACTAGCAGATAGTTTCTGTGTGTGTGTACCTTTAGCAATACTAGCAGATAGTTTCTGTGTGTGTACCTTTAGCAATACTAACATATAGTTTCTGTGTGTGTACCTTTAGCAATACTAGCAGATAGTTTCTGTGTGTGTGTGTGTACCTTTAGCAATACTAGCAGATAGTTTCTGTGTGTGTGTGTACCTTTAGCAATACTAGCAGATAGTTTCTGTGTGTGTGTGTACCTTTAGCAATACTAGCAGATAGTTTCTGTGTGTGTGTGTACCTTTAGCAATACTAGCAGATAGTTTCTGTGTGTGTGTGTACCTTTAGCAATACTAGCAGATAGTTTCTGTGTGTGTGTGTACCTTTAGCAATACTAGCAGATAGTTTCTGTGTGTGTGTGTACCTTTAGCAATACTAGCAGATAGTTTCTGTGTGTGTGTGTGCATTTAGCAATACTAGCAGATAGCTTCTGTGTGTGTACCTTTAGCAATACTAGCAGATAGTTTCTGTGTGTGTACCTTTAGCAATACTAGCAGATAGTTTCTGTGTGTGTACCTTTAGCAATACTAGCAGATAGTTTCTGTGTGTGTGTACCTTTAGCAATACTAGCAGATAGTTTCTGTGTGTGTGTACCTTTAGCAATACTAGCAGATAGTTTCTGTGTGTGTGTACCTTTAGCAATACTAGCAGATAGTTTCTGTGTGTGTACCTTTAGCAATACTAACAGATAGTTTCTGTGTGTGTACCTTTAGCAATACTAGCAGATCGTTTCTGTGTGTGTGTGTGTACCTTTAGCAATACTAGCAGATCGTTTCTGTGTGTGTGTGTGTACCTTTAGCAATACTAGCAGATAGTTTCTGTGTGTGTGTGTGTACCTTTAGCAATACTAGCAGATAGTTTCTGTGTGTGTGTACCTTTAGCAATACTAGCAGATAGTTTCTGTGTGTGTGTACCTTTAGCAATACTAGCAGATAGTTTCTGTGTGTGTGTACCTTTAGCAATACTAGCAGATAGTTTCTATGTGTGTACCTTTAGCAATACTAACAGATAGTTTCTGTGTGTGTACCTTTAGCAATACTAGCAGATAGTTTCTGTGTGTGTGTGTGTACCTTTAGCAATACTAGCAGATAGTTTCTGTGTGTGTGTGCCTTTAGCAATACTAGCAGATAGTTTCTGTGTGTGTACCTTTAGCAATACTAGCAGATAGCTTCTGTGTGTGTACCTTTAGCAATACTAGCAGATAGTTTCTGTGTGTGTGTACCTTTAGCAATACTAGCAGATAGTTTCTGTGTGTGTGTACCTTTAGCAATACTAGCAGATAGTTTCTGTGTGTGTGTACCTTTAGCAATACTAGCAAATAGTTTCTGTGTGTGTACCTTTAGCAATAGTAGCAGATTGTTTCTGTGTGTGTACCTTTAGCAATAGTAGCAGATTGTTTCTGTGTGTGTACCTTTAGCAATACTAGCAGATTGTTTCTGTGTGTGTACCTTTAGCAATACTAGCAGATTGTTTCTGTGTGTGTACCTTTAGCAATACTAGCAGATTGTTTCTGTGTGTGTACCTTTAGCAATACTAGCAGATAGTTTATGTGTGTGTGTGTACCTTTAGCAATACTAGCAGATAGTTTCTGTGTGTGTGTACCTTTAGCAATACTAGCAGATAGTTTCTGTGTGTGTGTGTACCTTTAGCAATACTAGCAGATAGTTTCTGTGTGTGTGTGTACCTTTAGCAATACTAGCAGATAGTTTGTGTGTGTGTGTGTACCTTTAGCAATACTAGCAGATAGTTTCTGTGTGTGTGTGTGCCTTTAGCAATACTAGCAGATAGTTTCTGTGTGTGTACCTTTAGCAATACTAGCAGATAGTTTCTGTGTGTGTACCTTTAGCAATACTAGCAGATAGCTTCTGTGTGTGTACCTTTAGCAATACTAGCAGATAGTTTCTGTGTGTGTGTGTACCTTTAGCAATACTAGCAGATAGTTTCTGTGTGTGTGTGTACCTTTAGCAATACTAGCAGATAGTTTCTGTGTGTGTGTGCCTTTAGCAATACTAGCAGATATTTTCTGTGTGTGTACCTTTAGCAATACTAGCAGATAGTTTCTGTGTGTACCTTTAGCAATACTAGCAGATAGCTTCTGTGTGTGTACCTTTAGCAATACTAGCAGATAGTTTCTGTGTGTGTGTACCTTTAGCAATACTAGCAGATAGTTTCTGTGTGTGTGTACCTTTAGCAATACTAGCAGATAGTTTCTGTGTGTGTGTACCTTTAGCAATACTAGCAAATAGTTTCTGTGTGTGTACCTTTAGCAATAGTAGCAGATTGTTTCTGTGTGTGTACCTTTAGCAATAGTAGCAGATTGTTTCTGTGTGTGTACCTTTAGCAATACTAGCAGATTGTTTCTGTGTGTGTACCTTTAGCAATACTAGCAGATTGTTTCTGTGTGTGTACCTTTAGCAATACTAGCAGATTGTTTCTGTGTGTGTACCTTTAGCAATACTAGCAGATAGTTTCTGTGTGTGTGTGTACCTTTAGCAATACTAGCAGATAGTTTCTGTGTGTGTGTACCTTTAGCAATACTAGCAGATAGTTTCTGTGTGTGTGTGTACCTTTAGCAATACTAGCAGATAGTTTCTGTGTGTGTGTGTACCTTTAGCAATACTAGCAGATAGTTTGTGTGTGTGTGTGTACCTTTAGCAATACTAGCAGATAGTTTATGTGTGTGTGTGTGCCTGTAGCAATACTAGCAGATAGTTTCTGTGTGTGTACCTTTAGCAATACTAGCAGATAGTTTCTGTGTGTGTACCTTTAGCAATACTAGCAGATAGCTTCTGTGTGTGTACCTTTAGCAATACTAGCAGATAGTTTCTGTGTGTGTACCTTTAGCAATACTAGCAGATAGTTTCTGTGTGTGTACCTTTAGCAATACTAGCAGATAGTTTCTGTGTGTGTGTACCTTTAGCAATACTAGCAGATAGTTTCTGTGTGTGTGTACCTTTAGCAATACTAGCAGATAGTTTCTGTGTGTGTGTACCTTTAGCAATACTAGCAGATAGTTTCTGTGTGTGTACCTTTAGCAATACTAACATATAGTTTCTGTGTGTGTACCTTTAGCAATACTAGCAGATAGTTTCTGTGTGTGTGTGTGTACCTTTAGCAATACTAGCAGATAGTTTCTGTGTGTGTGTGTACCTTTAGCAATACTAGCAGATAGTTTCTGTGTGTGTGTGTACCTTTAGCAATACTAGCAGATAGTTTCTGTGTGTGTGTGTACCTTTAGCAATACTAGCAGATAGTTTCTGTGTGTGTGTGTACCTTTAGCAATACTAGCAGATAGTTTCTGTGTGTGTGTGTACCTTTAGCAATACTAGCAGATAGTTTCTGTGTGTGTGTGTGCATTTAGCAATACTAGCAGATAGCTTCTGTGTGTGTACCTTTAGCAATACTAGCAGATAGTTTCTGTGTGTGTACCTTTAGCAATACTAGCAGATAGTTTCTGTGTGTGTGTACCTTTAGCAATACTAGCAGATAGTTTCTGTGTGTGTGTACCTTTAGCAATACTAGCAGATAGTTTCTGTGTGTGTGTACCTTTAGCAATACTAGCAGATAGTTTCTGTGTGTGTACCTTTAGCAATACTAACAGATAGTTTCTGTGTGTGTACCTTTAGCAATACTAGCAGATCGTTTCTGTGTGTGTGTGTGTACCTTTAGCAATACTAGCAGATCGTTTCTGTGTGTGTGTGTGTGTACCTTTAGCAATACTAGCAGATAGTTTCTGTGTGTGTGTGTGTACCTTTAGCAATACTAGCAGATAGTTTCTGTGTGTGTGTACCTTTAGCAATACTAGCAGATAGTTTCTGTGTGTGTGTACCTTTAGCAATACTAGCAGATAGTTTCTGTGTGTGTGTACCTTTAGCAATACTAGCAGATAGTTTCTATGTGTGTACCTTTAGCAATACTAACAGATAGTTTCTGTGTGTGTACCTTTAGCAATACTAGCAGATAGTTTCTGTGTGTGTGTGTGTACCTTTAGCAATACTAGCAGATAGTTTCTGTGTGTGTGTGCCTTTAGCAATACTAGCAGATAGTTTCTGTGTGTGTACCTTTAGCAATACTAGCAGATAGTTTCTGTGTGTGTACCTTTAGCAATACTAGCAGATAGCTTCTGTGTGTGTACCTTTAGCAATACTAGCAGATAGTTTCTGTGTGTGTGTACCTTTAGCAATACTAGCAGATAGTTTCTGTGTGTGTGTACCTTTAGCAATACTAGCAGATAGTTTCTGTGTGTGTGTACCTTTAGCAATACTAGCAAATAGTTTCTGTGTGTGTACCTTTAGCAATAGTAGCAGATTGTTTCTGTGTGTGTACCTTTAGCAATAGTAGCAGATTGTTTCTGTGTGTGTACCTTTAGCAATACTAGCAGATTGTTTCTGTGTGTGTACCTTTAGCAATACTAGCAGATTGTTTCTGTGTGTGTACCTTTAGCAATACTAGCAGATTGTTTCTGTGTGTGTACCTTTAGCAATACTAGCAGATAGTTTATGTGTGTGTGTGTACCTTTAGCAATACTAGCAGATAGTTTCTGTGTGTGTGTACCTTTAGCAATACTAGCAGATAGTTTCTGTGTGTGTGTGTACCTTTAGCAATACTAGCAGATAGTTTCTGTGTGTGTGTACCTTTAGCAATACTAGCAGATAGTTTCTGTGTGTGTGTGTACATTTAGCAATACTAGCAGATAGTTTCTGTGTGTGTGTGTACCTTTAGCAATACTAGCAGATAGTTTGTGTGTGTGTGTGTACCTTTAGCAATACTAGCAGATAGTTTCTGTGTGTGTGTGTGCCTTTAGCAATACTAGCAGATAGTTTCTGTGTGTGTACCTTTAGCAATACTAGCAGATAGTTTCTGTGTGTGTACCTTTAGCAATACTAGCAGATAGCTTCTGTGTGTGTACCTTTAGCAATACTAGCAGATAGTTTCTGTGTGTGTGTACCTTTAGCAATACTAGCAGATAGTTTCTGTGTGTGTGTACCTTTAGCAATACTAGCAGATAGTTTCTGTGTGTGTGTACCTTTAGCAATACTAGCAGATAGTTTCTGTGTGTGTACCTTTAGCAATACTAACATATAGTTTCTGTGTGTGTACCTTTAGCAATACTAGCAGATAGTTTCTGTGTGTGTGTGTGTACCTTTAGCAATACTAGCAGATAGTTTCTGTGTGTGTGTGTACCTTTAGCAATACTAGCAGATAGTTTCTGTGTGTGTGTGTACCTTTAGCAATACTAGCAGATAGTTTCTGTGTGTGTGTGTACCTTTAGCAATACTAGCAGATAGTTTCTGTGTGTGTGTGTACCTTTAGCAATACTAGCAGATAGTTTCTGTGTGTGTGTGTACCTTTAGCAATACTAGCAGATAGTTTCTGTGTGTGTGTGTGCATTTAGCAATACTAGCAGATAGCTTCTGTGTGTGTACCTTTAGCAATACTAGCAGATAGTTTCTGTGTGTGTACCTTTAGCAATACTAGCAGATAGTTTCTGTGTGTGTACCTTTAGCAATACTAGCAGATAGTTTATGTGTGTGTGTACCTTTAGCAATACTAGCAGATAGTTTCTGTGTGTGTGTACCTTTAGCAATACTAGCAGATAGTTTCTGTGTGTGTGTACCTTTAGCAATACTAGCAGATAGTTTCTGTGTGTGTACCTTTAGCAATACTAACAGATAGTTTCTGTGTGTGTACCTTTAGCAATACTAGCAGATCGTTTCTGTGTGTGTGTGTGTACCTTTAGCAATACTAGCAGATCGTTTCTGTGTGTGTGTGTGTACCTTTAGCAATACTAGCATATAGTTTCTGTGTGTGTGTGTGTACCTTTAGCAATACTAGCAGATAGTTTCTGTGTGTGTGTACCTTTAGCAATACTAGCAGATAGTTTCTGTGTGTGTGTACCTTTAGCAATACTAGCAGATAGTTTCTGTGTGTGTGTACCTTTAGCAATACTAGCAGATAGTTTCTGTGTGTGTACCTTTAGCAATACTAACATATAGTTTCTGTGTGTGTACCTTTAGCAATACTAGCAGATAGTTTCTGTGTGTGTGTGTGTACCTTTAGCAATACTAGCAGATAGTTTCTGTGTGTGTGTGTACCTTTAGCAATACTAGCAGATAGTTTCTGTGTGTGTGTGTGTACCTTTAGCAATACTAGCAGATAGTTTCTGTGTGTGTGTGTACCTTTAGCAATACTAGCAGATAGTTTCTGTGTGTGTGTGTACCTTTAGCAATACTAGCAGATAGTTTCTGTGTGTGTGTGTACCTTTAGCAATACTAGCAGATAGTTTCTGTGTGTGTGTGTACCTTTAGCAATACTAGCAGATAGTTTCTGTGTGTGTGTGCCTTTAGCAATACTAGCAGATAGTTTCTGTGTGTGTACCTTTAGCAATACTAGCAGATAGTTTCTGTGTGTGTACCTTTAGCAATACTAGCAGATAGCTTCTGTGTGTGTACCTTTAGCAATACTAGCAGATAGTTTCTGTGTGTGTGTACCTTTAGCAATACTAGCAGATAGTTTCTGTGTGTGTGTACCTTTAGCAATACTAGCAGATAGTTTCTGTGTGTGTGTACCTTTAGCAATACTAGCAAATAGTTTCTGTGTGTGTACCTTTAGCAATAGTAGCAGATTGTTTCTGTGTGTGTACCTTTAGCAATAGTAGCAGATTGTTTCTGTGTGTGTACCTTTAGCAATACTAGCAGATTGTTTCTGTGTGTGTACCTTTAGCAATACTAGCAGATTGTTTCTGTGTGTGTACCTTTAGCAATACTAGCAGATTGTTTCTGTGTGTGTACCTTTAGCAATACTAGCAGATAGTTTCTGTGTGTGTGTGTACCTTTAGCAATACTAGCAGATAGTTTCTGTGTGTGTGTACCTTTAGCAATACTAGCAGATAGTTTCTGTGTGTGTGTGTACATTTAGCAATACTAGCAGATAGTTTCTGTGTGTGTGTGTACCTTTAGCAATACTAGCAGATAGTTTGTGTGTGTGTGTGTACCTTTAGCAATACTAGCAGATAGTTTCTGTGTGTGTGTGTGCCTTTAGCAATACTAGCAGATAGTTTCTGTGTGTGTACCTTTAGCAATACTAGCAGATAGTTTCTGTGTGTGTACCTTTAGCAATACTAGCAGATAGCTTCTGTGTGTGTACCTTTAGCAATACTAGCAGATAGTTTCTGTGTGTGTGTACCTTTAGCAATACTAGCAGATAGTTTCTGTGTGTGTGTACCTTTAGCAATACTAGCAGATAGTTTCTGTGTGTGTGTACCTTTAGCAATACTAGCAGATAGTTTCTGTGTGTGTACCTTTAGCAATACTAACATATAGTTTCTGTGTGTGTACCTTTAGCAATACTAGCAGATAGTTTCTGTGTGTGTGTGTGTACCTTTAGCAATACTAGCAGATAGTTTCTGTGTGTGTGTGTACCTTTAGCAATACTAGCAGATAGTTTCTGTGTGTGTGTGTACCTTTAGCAATACTAGCAGATAGTTTCTGTGTGTGTGTGTACCTTTAGCAATACTAGCAGATAGTTTCTGTGTGTGTGTGTACCTTTAGCAATACTAGCAGATAGTTTCTGTGTGTGTGTGTACCTTTAGCAATACTAGCAGATAGTTTCTGTGTGTGTGTGTACCTTTAGCAATACTAGCAGATAGTTTCTGTGTGTGTGTGTGCATTTAGCAATACTAGCAGATAGCTTCTGTGTGTGTACCTTTAGCAATACTAGCAGATAGTTTCTGTGTGTGTACCTTTAGCAATACTAGCAGATAGTTTCTGTGTGTGTACCTTTAGCAATACTAGCAGATAGTTTCTGTGTGTGTGTACCTTTAGCAATACTAGCAGATAGTTTCTGTGTGTGTGTACCTTTAGCAATACTAGCAGATAGTTTCTGTGTGTGTGTACCTTTAGCAATACTAGCAGATAGTTTCTGTGTGTGTACCTTTAGCAATACTAACAGATAGTTTCTGTGTGTGTACCTTTAGCAATACTAGCAGATCGTTTCTGTGTGTGTGTGTGTACCTTTAGCAATACTAGCAGATCGTTTCTGTGTGTGTGTGTGTACCTTTAGCAATACTAGCAGATAGTTTCTGTGTGTGTGTGTGTACCTTTAGCAATACTAGCAGATAGTTTCTGTGTGTGTGTACCTTTAGCAATACTAGCAGATAGTTTCTGTGTGTGTGTACCTTTAGCAATACTAGCAGATAGTTTCTGTGTGTGTGTACCTTTAGCAATACTAGCAGATAGTTTCTATGTGTGTACCTTTAGCAATACTAACAGATAGTTTCTGTGTGTGTACCTTTAGCAATACTAGCAGATAGTTTCTGTGTGTGTGTGTGTACCTTTAGCAATACTAGCAGATAGTTTCTGTGTGTGTGTGCCTTTAGCAATACTAGCAGATAGTTTCTGTGTGTGTACCTTTAGCAATACTAGCAGATAGTTTCTGTGTGTGTACCTTTAGCAATACTAGCAGATAGCTTCTGTGTGTGTACCTTTAGCAATACTAGCAGATAGTTTCTGTGTGTGTGTACCTTTAGCAATACTAGCAGATAGTTTATGTGTGTGTGTACCTTTAGCAATACTAGCAGATAGTTTCTGTGTGTGTGTACCTTTAGCAATACTAGCAAATAGTTTCTGTGTGTGTACCTTTAGCAATAGTAGCAGATTGTTTCTGTGTGTGTACCTTTAGCAATAGTAGCAGATTGTTTCTGTGTGTGTACCTTTAGCAATACTAGCAGATTGTTTCTGTGTGTGTACCTTTAGCAATACTAGCAGATTGTTTCTGTGTGTGTACCTTTAGCAATACTAGCAGATTGTTTCTGTGTGTGTACCTTTAGCAATACTAGCAGATAGTTTATGTGTGTGTGTGTACCTTTAGCAATACTAGCAGATAGTTTCTGTGTGTGTGTACCTTTAGCAATACTAGCAGATAGTTTCTGTGTGTGTGTGTACCTTTAGCAATACTAGCAGATAGTTTCTGTGTGTGTGTGTACCTTTAGCAATACTAGCAGATAGTTTGTGTGTGTGTGTGTACCTTTAGCAATACTAGCAGATAGTTTCTGTGTGTGTGTGTGCCTTTAGCAATACTAGCAGATAGTTTCTGTGTGTGTACCTTTAGCAATACTAGCAGATAGTTTCTGTGTGTGTACCTTTAGCAATACTAGCAGATAGCTTCTGTGTGTGTACCTTTAGCAATACTAGCAGATAGTTTCTGTGTGTGTGTGTACCTTTAGCAATACTAGCAGATAGTTTCTGTGTGTGTGTGTACCTTTAGCAATACTAGCAGATAGTTTCTGTGTGTGTGTGCCTTTAGCAATACTAGCAGATATTTTCTGTGTGTGTAACTTTAGCAATACTAGCAGATAGTTTCTGTGTGTACCTTTAGCAATACTAGCAGATAGCTTCTGTGTGTGTACCTTTAGCAATACTAGCAGATAGTTTCTGTGTGTGTGTACCTTTAGCAATACTAGCAGATAGTTTCTGTGTGTGTGTACCTTTAGCAATACTAGCAGATAGTTTCTGTGTGTGTGTACCTTTAGCAATACTAGCAAATAGTTTCTGTGTGTGTACCTTTAGCAATAGTAGCAGATTGTTTCTGTGTGTGTACCTTTAGCAATAGTAGCAGATTGTTTCTGTGTGTGTACCTTTAGCAATACTAGCAGATTGTTTCTGTGTGTGTACCTTTAGCAATACTAGCAGATTGTTTCTGTGTGTGTACCTTTAGCAATACTAGCAGATTGTTTCTGTGTGTGTACCTTTAGCAATACTAGCAGATAGTTTCTGTGTGTGTGTGTACCTTTAGCAATACTAGCAGATAGTTTCTGTGTGTGTGTACCTTTAGCAATACTAGCAGATAGTTTCTGTGTGTGTGTGTACCTTTAGCAATACTAGCAGATAGTTTCTGTGTGTGTGTGTACCTTTAGCAATACTAGCAGATAGTTTGTGTGTGTGTGTGTACCTTTAGCAATACTAGCAGATAGTTTCTGTGTGTGTGTGTGCCTGTAGCAATACTAGCAGATAGTTTCTGTGTGTGTACCTTTAGCAATACTAGCAGATAGTTTCTGTGTGTGTACCTTTAGCAATACTAGCAGATAGCTTCTGTGTGTGTACCTTTAGCAATACTAGCAGATAGTTTCTGTGTGTGTACCTTTAGCAATACTAGCAGATAGTTTCTGTGTGTGTACCTTTAGCAATACTAGCAGATAGTTTCTGTGTGTGTGTACCTTTAGCAATACTAGCAGATAGTTTCTGTGTGTGTGTACCTTTAGCAATACTAGCAGATAGTTTCTGTGTGTGTGTACCTTTAGCAATACTAGCAGATAGTTTCTGTGTGTGTACCTTTAGCAATACTAACATATAGTTTCTGTGTGTGTACCTTTAGCAATACTAGCAGATAGTTTCTGTGTGTGTGTGTGTACCTTTAGCAATACTAGCAGATAGTTTCTGTGTGTGTGTGTACCTTTAGCAATACTAGCAGATAGTTTCTGTGTGTGTGTGTACCTTTAGCAATACTAGCAGATAGTTTCTGTGTGTGTGTGTACCTTTAGCAATACTAGCAGATAGTTTCTGTGTGTGTGTGTACCTTTAGCAATACTAGCAGATAGTTTCTGTGTGTGTGTGTACCTTTAGCAATACTAGCAGATAGTTTCTGTGTGTGTGTGTGCATTTAGCAATACTAGCAGATAGCTTCTGTGTGTGTACCTTTAGCAATACTAGCAGATAGTTTCTGTGTGTGTACCTTTAGCAATACTAGCAGATAGTTTCTGTGTGTGTACCTTTAGCAATACTAGCAGATAGTTTCTGTGTGTGTGTACCTTTAGCAATACTAGCAGATAGTTTCTGTGTGTGTGTACCTTTAGCAATACTAGCAGATAGTTTCTGTGTGTGTGTACCTTTAGCAATACTAGCAGATAGTTTCTGTGTGTGTACCTTTAGCAATACTAACAGATAGTTTCTGTGTGTGTACCTTTAGCAATACTAGCAGATCGTTTCTGTGTGTGTGTGTGTACCTTTAGCAATACTAGCAGATCGTTTCTGTGTGTGTGTGTGTGTACCTTTAGCAATACTAGCAGATAGTTTCTGTGTGTGTGTGTGTACCTTTAGCAATACTAGCAGATAGTTTCTGTGTGTGTGTACCTTTAGCAATACTAGCAGATAGTTTCTGTGTGTGTGTACCTTTAGCAATACTAGCAGATAGTTTCTGTGTGTGTGTGTGTACCTTTAGCAATACTAGCAGATAGTTTCTGTGTGTGTGTGTACCTTTAGCAATACTAGCAGATAGTTTCTGTGTGTGTGTGTACCTTTAGCAATACTAGCAGATAGTTTCTGTGTGTGTGTGTACCTTTAGCAATACTAGCAGATAGTTTCTGTGTGTGTGTGTACCTTTAGCAATACTAGCAGATAGTTTCTGTGTGTGTGTGCCTTTAGCAATACTAGCAGATAGTTTCTGTGTGTGTACCTTTAGCAATACTAGCAGATAGTTTCTGTGTGTGTACCTTTAGCAATACTAGCAGATAGCTTCTGTGTGTGTACCTTTAGCAATACTAGCAGATAGTTTCTGTGTGTGTGTACCTTTAGCAATACTAGCAGATAGTTTCTGTGTGTGTGTACCTTTAGCAATACTAGCAGATAGTTTCTGTGTGTGTGTACCTTTAGCAATACTAGCAAATAGTTTCTGTGTGTGTACCTTTAGCAATAGTAGCAGATTGTTTCTGTGTGTGTACCTTTAGCAATAGTAGCAGATTGTTTCTGTGTGTGTACCTTTAGCAATACTAGCAGATTGTTTCTGTGTGTGTACCTTTAGCAATACTAGCAGATTGTTTCTGTGTGTGTACCTTTAGCAATACTAGCAGATTGTTTCTGTGTGTGTACCTTTAGCAATACTAGCAGATAGTTTCTGTGTGTGTGTGTACCTTTAGCAATACTAGCAGATAGTTTCTGTGTGTGTGTACCTTTAGCAATACTAGCAGATAGTTTCTGTGTGTGTGTGTACATTTAGCAATACTAGCAGATAGTTTCTGTGTGTGTGTGTACCTTTAGCAATACTAGCAGATAGTTTGTGTGTGTGTGTGTACCTTTAGCAATACTAGCAGATAGTTTCTGTGTGTGTGTGTGCCTTTAGCAATACTAGCAGATAGTTTCTGTGTGTGTACCTTTAGCAATACTAGCAGATAGTTTCTGTGTGTGTACCTTTAGCAATACTAGCAGATAGCTTCTGTGTGTGTACCTTTAGCAATACTAGCAGATAGTTTCTGTGTGTGTGTACCTTTAGCAATACTAGCAGATAGTTTCTGTGTGTGTGTACATTTAGCAATACTAGCAGATAGTTTCTGTGTGTGTGTACCTTTAGCAATACTAGCAGATAGTTTCTGTGTGTGTACCTTTAGCAATACTAACATATAGTTTCTGTGTGTGTACCTTTAGCAATACTAGCAGATAGTTTCTGTGTGTGTGTGTGTACCTTTAGCAATACTAGCAGATAGTTTCTGTGTGTGTGTGTACCTTTAGCAATACTAGCAGATAGTTTCTGTGTGTGTGTGTACCTTTAGCAATACTAGCAGATAGTTTCTGTGTGTGTGTGTACCTTTAGCAATACTAGCAGATAGTTTCTGTGTGTGTGTGTACCTTTAGCAATACTAGCAGATAGTTTCTGTGTGTGTGTGTACCTTTAGCAATACTAGCAGATAGTTTCTGTGTGTGTGTGTACCTTTAGCAATACTAGCAGATAGTTTCTGTGTGTGTGTGTGCATTTAGCAATACTAGCAGATAGCTTCTGTGTGTGTACCTTTAGCAATACTAGCAGATAGTTTCTGTGTGTGTACCTTTAGCAATACTAGCAGATAGTTTCTGTGTGTGTACCTTTAGCAATACTAGCAGATAGTTTCTGTGTGTGTGTACCTTTAGCAATACTAGCAGATAGTTTCTGTGTGTGTGTACCTTTAGCAATACTAGCAGATAGTTTCTGTGTGTGTGTACCTTTAGCAATACTAGCAGATAGTTTCTGTGTGTGTACCTTTAGCAATACTAACAGATAGTTTCTGTGTGTGTACCTTTAGCAATACTAGCAGATCGTTTCTGTGTGTGTGTGTGTACCTTTAGCAATACTAGCAGATCGTTTCTGTGTGTGTGTGTGTACCTTTAGCAATACTAGCAGATAGTTTCTGTGTGTGTGTGTGTACCTTTAGCAATACTAGCAGATAGTTTCTGTGTGTGTGTACCTTTAGCAATACTAGCAGATAGTTTCTGTGTGTGTGTACCTTTAGCAATACTAGCAGATAGTTTCTGTGTGTGTGTACCTTTAGCAATACTAGCAGATAGTTTCTATGTGTGTACCTTTAGCAATACTAACAGATAGTTTCTGTGTGTGTACCTTTAGCAATACTAGCAGATAGTTTCTGTGTGTGTGTGTGTACCTTTAGCAATACTAGCAGATAGTTTCTGTGTGTGTGTGCCTTTAGCAATACTAGCAGATAGTTTCTGTGTGTGTACCTTTAGCAATACTAGCAGATAGTTTCTGTGTGTGTACCTTTAGCAATACTAGCAGATAGCTTCTGTGTGTGTACCTTTAGCAATACTAGCAGATAGTTTCTGTGTGTGTGTACCTTTAGCAATACTAGCAGATAGTTTCTGTGTGTGTGTACCTTTAGCAATACTAGCAGATAGTTTCTGTGTGTGTGTACCTTTAGCAATACTAGCAAATAGTTTCTGTGTGTGTACCTTTAGCAATAGTAGCAGATTGTTTCTGTGTGTGTACCTTTAGCAATAGTAGCAGATTGTTTCTGTGTGTGTACCTTTAGCAATACTAGCAGATTGTTTCTGTGTGTGTACCTTTAGCAATACTAGCAGATTGTTTCTGTGTGTGTACCTTTAGCAATACTAGCAGATTGTTTCTGTGTGTGTACCTTTAGCAATACTAGCAGATAGTTTATGTGTGTGTGTGTACCTTTAGCAATACTAGCAGATAGTTTCTGTGTGTGTGTACCTTTAGCAATACTAGCAGATAGTTTCTGTGTGTGTGTGTACCTTTAGCAATACTAGCAGATAGTTTCTGTGTGTGTGTGTACCTTTAGCAATACTAGCAGATAGTTTGTGTGTGTGTGTGTACCTTTAGCAATACTAGCAGATAGTTTCTGTGTGTGTGTGTGCCTTTAGCAATACTAGCAGATAGTTTCTGTGTGTGTACCTTTAGCAATACTAGCAGATAGTTTCTGTGTGTGTACCTTTAGCAATACTAGCAGATAGCTTATGTGTGTGTACCTTTAGCAATACTAGCAGATAGTTTCTGTGTGTGTGTGTACCTTTAGCAATACTAGCAGATAGTTTCTGTGTGTGTGTGTACCTTTAGCAATACTAGCAGATAGTTTCTGTGTGTGTGTGCCTTTAGCAATACTAGCAGATATTTTCTGTGTGTGTAACTTTAGCAATACTAGCAGATAGTTTCTGTGTGTACCTTTAGCAATACTAGCAGATAGCTTCTGTGTGTGTACCTTTAGCAATACTAGCAGATAGTTTCTGTGTGTGTGTACCTTTAGCAATACTAGCAGATAGTTTCTGTGTGTGTGTACCTTTAGCAATACTAGCAGATAGTTTCTGTGTGTGTGTACCTTTAGCAATACTAGCAAATAGTTTCTGTGTGTGTACCTTTAGCAATAGTAGCAGATTGTTTCTGTGTGTGTACCTTTAGCAATAGTAGCAGATTGTTTCTGTGTGTGTACCTTTAGCAATACTAGCAGATTGTTTCTGTGTGTGTACCTTTAGCAATACTAGCAGATTGTTTCTGTGTGTGTACCTTTAGCAATACTAGCAGATTGTTTCTGTGTGTGTACCTTTAGCAATACTAGCAGATAGTTTCTGTGTGTGTGTGTACCTTTAGCAATACTAGCAGATAGTTTCTGTGTGTGTGTACCTTTAGCAATACTAGCAGATAGTTTCTGTGTGTGTGTGTACCTTTAGCAATACTAGCAGATAGTTTCTGTGTGTGTGTGTACCTTTAGCAATACTAGCAGATAGTTTGTGTGTGTGTGTGTACCTTTAGCAATACTAGCAGATAGTTTCTGTGTGTGTGTGTGCCTGTAGCAATACTAGCAGATAGTTTCTGTGTGTGTACCTTTAGCAATACTAGCAGATAGTTTCTGTGTGTGTACCTTTAGCAATACTAGCAGATAGCTTCTGTGTGTGTACCTTTAGCAATACTAGCAGATAGTTTCTGTGTGTGTACCTTTAGCAATACTAGCAGATAGTTTCTGTGTGTGTACCTTTAGCAATACTAGCAGATAGTTTCTGTGTGTGTGTACCTTTAGCAATACTAGCAGATAGTTTCTGTGTGTGTGTACCTTTAGCAATACTAGCAGATAGTTTCTGTGTGTGTGTACCTTTAGCAATACTAGCAGATAGTTTCTGTGTGTGTACCTTTAGCAATACTAACATATAGTTTCTGTGTGTGTACCTTTAGCAATACTAGCAGATAGTTTCTGTGTGTGTGTGTGTACCTTTAGCAATACTAGCAGATAGTTTCTGTGTGTGTGTGTACCTTTAGCAATACTAGCAGATAGTTTCTGTGTGTGTGTGTACCTTTAGCAATACTAGCAGATAGTTTCTGTGTGTGTGTGTACCTTTAGCAATACTAGCAGATAGTTTCTGTGTGTGTGTGTACCTTTAGCAATACTAGCAGATAGTTTCTGTGTGTGTGTGTACCTTTAGCAATACTAGCAGATAGTTTCTGTGTGTGTGTGTGCATTTAGCAATACTAGCAGATAGCTTCTGTGTGTGTACCTTTAGCAATACTAGCAGATAGTTTCTGTGTGTGTACCTTTAGCAATACTAGCAGATAGTTTCTGTGTGTGTACCTTTAGCAATACTAGCAGATAGTTTCTGTGTGTGTGTACCTTTAGCAATACTAGCAGATAGTTTCTGTGTGTGTGTACCTTTAGCAATACTAGCAGATAGTTTCTGTGTGTGTGTACCTTTAGCAATACTAGCAGATAGTTTCTGTGTGTGTACCTTTAGCAATACTAACAGATAGTTTCTGTGTGTGTACCTTTAGCAATACTAGCAGATCGTTTCTGTGTGTGTGTGTGTACCTTTAGCAATACTAGCAGATCGTTTCTGTGTGTGTGTGTGTGTACCTTTAGCAATACTAGCAGATAGTTTCTGTGTGTGTGTGTGTACCTTTAGCAATACTAGCAGATAGTTTCTGTGTGTGTGTACCTTTAGCAATACTAGCAGATAGTTTCTGTGTGTGTGTACCTTTAGCAATACTAGCAGATAGTTTCTGTGTGTGTGTACCTTTAGCAATACTAGCAGATAGTTTCTATGTGTGTACCTTTAGCAATACTAACAGATAGTTTCTGTGTGTGTACCTTTAGCAATACTAGCAGATAGTTTCTGTGTGTGTGTGTGTACCTTTAGCAATACTAGCAGATAGTTTCTGTGTGTGTGTGCCTTTAGCAATACTAGCAGATAGTTTCTGTGTGTGTACCTTTAGCAATACTAGCAGATAGTTTCTGTGTGTGTACCTTTAGCAATACTAGCAGATAGCTTCTGTGTGTGTACCTTTAGCAATACTAGCAGATAGTTTCTGTGTGTGTGTACCTTTAGCAATACTAGCAGATAGTTTCTGTGTGTGTGTACCTTTAGCAATACTAGCAGATAGTTTCTGTGTGTGTGTACCTTTAGCAATACTAGCAAATAGTTTCTGTGTGTGTACCTTTAGCAATAGTAGCAGATTGTTTCTGTGTGTGTACCTTTAGCAATAGTAGCAGATTGTTTCTGTGTGTGTACCTTTAGCAATACTAGCAGATTGTTTCTGTGTGTGTACCTTTAGCAATACTAGCAGATTGTTTCTGTGTGTGTACCTTTAGCAATACTAGCAGATTGTTTCTGTGTGTGTACCTTTAGCAATACTAGCAGATAGTTTATGTGTGTGTGTGTACCTTTAGCAATACTAGCAGATAGTTTCTGTGTGTGTGTACCTTTAGCAATACTAGCAGATAGTTTCTGTGTGTGTGTGTACCTTTAGCAATACTAGCAGATAGTTTCTGTGTGTGTGTACCTTTAGCAATACTAGCAGATAGTTTCTGTGTGTGTGTGTACATTTAGCAATACTAGCAGATAGTTTCTGTGTGTGTGTGTACCTTTAGCAATACTAGCAGATAGTTTGTGTGTGTGTGTGTACCTTTAGCAATACTAGCAGATAGTTTCTGTGTGTGTGTGTGCCTTTAGCAATACTAGCAGATAGTTTCTGTGTGTGTACCTTTAGCAATACTAGCAGATAGTTTCTGTGTGTGTACTTTTAGCAATACTAGCAGATAGCTTCTGTGTGTGTACCTTTAGCAATACTAGCAGATAGTTTCTGTGTGTGTGTACCTTTAGCAATACTAGCAGATAGTTTCTGTGTGTGTGTACCTTTAGCAATACTAGCAGATAGTTTCTGTGTGTGTGTACCTTTAGCAATACTAGCAGATAGTTTCTGTGTGTGTACCTTTAGCAATACTAACATATAGTTTCTGTGTGTGTACCTTTAGCAATACTAGCAGATAGTTTCTGTGTGTGTGTGTACCTTTAGCAATACTAGCAGATAGTTTCTGTGTGTGTGTGTACCTTTAGCAATACTAGCAGATAGTTTCTGTGTGTGTGTGTACCTTTAGCAATACTAGCAGATAGTTTCTGTGTGTGTGTGTACCTTTAGCAATACTAGCAGATAGTTTCTGTGTGTGTGTGTACCTTTAGCAATACTAGCAGATAGTTTCTGTGTGTGTGTGTACCTTTAGCAATACTAGCAGATAGTTTCTGTGTGTGTGTGTGCATTTAGCAATACTAGCAGATAGCTTCTGTGTGTGTACCTTTAGCAATACTAGCAGATAGTTTCTGTGTGTGTACCTTTAGCAATACTAGCAGATAGTTTCTGTGTGTGTACCTTTAGCAATACTAGCAGATAGTTTATGTGTGTGTGTACCTTTAGCAATACTAGCAGATAGTTTCTGTGTGTGTGTACCTTTAGCAATACTAGCAGATAGTTTCTGTGTGTGTGTACCTTTAGCAATACTAGCAGATAGTTTCTGTGTGTGTACCTTTAGCAATACTAACAGATAGTTTCTGTGTGTGTACCTTTAGCAATACTAGCAGATCGTTTCTGTGTGTGTGTGTGTACCTTTAGCAATACTAGCAGATCGTTTCTGTGTGTGTGTGTGTACCTTTAGCAATACTAGCAGATAGTTTCTGTGTGTGTGTGTGTACCTTTAGCAATACTAGCAGATAGTTTCTGTGTGTGTGTACCTTTAGCAATACTAGCAGATAGTTTCTGTGTGTGTGTACCTTTAGCAATACTAGCAGATAGTTTCTGTGTGTGTGTACCTTTAGCAATACTAGCAGATAGTTTCTATGTGTGTACCTTTAGCAATACTAACAGATAGTTTCTGTGTGTGTACCTTTAGCAATACTAGCAGATAGTTTCTGTGTGTGTGTGTGTACCTTTAGCAATACTAGCAGATAGTTTCTGTGTGTGTGTGCCTTTAGCAATACTAGCAGATAGTTTCTGTGTGTGTACCTTTAGCAATACTAGCAGATAGTTTCTGTGTGTGTACCTTTAGCAATACTAGCAGATAGCTTCTGTGTGTGTACCTTTAGCAATACTAGCAGATAGTTTCTGTGTGTGTGTACCTTTAGCAATACTAGCAGATAGTTTCTGTGTGTGTGTACCTTTAGCAATACTAGCAGATAGTTTCTGTGTGTGTGTACCTTTAGCAATACTAGCAAATAGTTTCTGTGTGTGTACCTTTAGCAATAGTAGCAGATTGTTTCTGTGTGTGTACCTTTAGCAATAGTAGCAGATTGTTTCTGTGTGTGTACCTTTAGCAATACTAGCAGATTGTTTCTGTGTGTGTACCTTTAGCAATACTAGCAGATTGTTTCTGTGTGTGTACCTTTAGCAATACTAGCAGATTGTTTCTGTGTGTGTACCTTTAGCAATACTAGCAGATAGTTTATGTGTGTGTGTGTACCTTTAGCAATACTAGCAGATAGTTTCTGTGTGTGTGTACCTTTAGCAATACTAGCAGATAGTTTCTGTGTGTGTGTGTACCTTTAGCAATACTAGCAGATAGTTTCTGTGTGTGTGTGTACCTTTAGCAATACTAGCAGATAGTTTGTGTGTGTGTGTGTACCTTTAGCAATACTAGCAGATAGTTTCTGTGTGTGTGTGTGCCTTTAGCAATACTAGCAGATAGTTTCTGTGTGTGTACCTTTAGCAATACTAGCAGATAGCTTCTGTGTGTGTACCTTTAGCAATACTAGCAGATAGTTTCTGTGTGTGTGTGTACCTTTAGCAATACTAGCAGATAGTTTCTGTGTGTGTGTGTACCTTTAGCAATACTAGCAGATAGTTTCTGTGTGTGTGTGCCTTTAGCAATACTAGCAGATATTTTCTGTGTGTGTACCTTTAGCAATACTAGCAGATAGTTTCTGTGTGTACCTTTAGCAATACTAGCAGATAGCTTCTGTGTGTGTACCTTTAGCAATACTAGCAGATAGTTTCTGTGTGTGTGTACCTTTAGCAATACTAGCAGATAGTTTCTGTGTGTGTGTACCTTTAGCAATACTAGCAGATAGTTTCTGTGTGTGTGTACCTTTAGCAATACTAGCAAATAGTTTCTGTGTGTGTACCTTTAGCAATAGTAGCAGATTGTTTCTGTGTGTGTACCTTTAGCAATAGTAGCAGATTGTTTCTGTGTGTGTACCTTTAGCAATACTAGCAGATTGTTTCTGTGTGTGTACCTTTAGCAATACTAGCAGATTGTTTCTGTGTGTGTACCTTTAGCAATACTAGCAGATTGTTTCTGTGTGTGTACCTTTAGCAATACTAGCAGATAGTTTCTGTGTGTGTGTGTACCTTTAGCAATACTAGCAGATAGTTTCTGTGTGTGTGTACCTTTAGCAATACTAGCAGATAGTTTCTGTGTGTGTGTGTACCTTTAGCAATACTAGCAGATAGTTTCTGTGTGTGTGTGTACCTTTAGCAATACTAGCAGATAGTTTGTGTGTGTGTGTGTACCTTTAGCAATACTAGCAGATAGTTTCTGTGTGTGTGTGTGCCTGTAGCAATACTAGCAGATAGTTTCTGTGTGTGTACCTTTAGCAATACTAGCAGATAGTTTCTGTGTGTGTACCTTTAGCAATACTAGCAGATAGCTTCTGTGTGTGTACCTTTAGCAATACTAGCAGATAGTTTCTGTGTGTGTACCTTTAGCAATACTAGCAGATAGTTTCTGTGTGTGTACCTTTAGCAATACTAGCAGATAGTTTCTGTGTGTGTGTACCTTTAGCAATACTAGCAGATAGTTTCTGTGTGTGTGTACCTTTAGCAATACTAGCAGATAGTTTCTGTGTGTGTGTACCTTTAGCAATACTAGCAGATAGTTTCTGTGTGTGTACCTTTAGCAATACTAACATATAGTTTCTGTGTGTGTACCTTTAGCAATACTAGCAGATAGTTTCTGTGTGTGTGTGTGTACCTTTAGCAATACTAGCAGATAGTTTCTGTGTGTGTGTGTACCTTTAGCAATACTAGCAGATAGTTTCTGTGTGTGTGTGTACCTTTAGCAATACTAGCAGATAGTTTCTGTGTGTGTGTGTACCTTTAGCAATACTAGCAGATAGTTTCTGTGTGTGTGTGTACCTTTAGCAATACTAGCAGATAGTTTCTGTGTGTGTGTGTACCTTTAGCAATACTAGCAGATAGTTTCTGTGTGTGTGTGTGCATTTAGCAATACTAGCAGATAGCTTCTGTGTGTGTACCTTTAGCAATACTAGCAGATAGTTTCTGTGTGTGTACCTTTAGCAATACTAGCAGATAGTTTCTGTGTGTGTACCTTTAGCAATACTAGCAGATAGTTTCTGTGTGTGTGTACCTTTAGCAATACTAGCAGATAGTTTCTGTGTGTGTGTACCTTTAGCAATACTAGCAGATAGTTTCTGTGTGTGTGTACCTTTAGCAATACTAGCAGATAGTTTCTGTGTGTGTACCTTTAGCAATACTAACAGATAGTTTCTGTGTGTGTACCTTTAGCAATACTAGCAGATCGTTTCTGTGTGTGTGTGTGTACCTTTAGCAATACTAGCAGATCGTTTCTGTGTGTGTGTGTGTGTACCTTTAGCAATACTAGCAGATAGTTTCTGTGTGTGTGTGTGTACCTTTAGCAATACTAGCAGATAGTTTCTGTGTGTGTGTACCTTTAGCAATACTAGCAGATAGTTTCTGTGTGTGTGTACCTTTAGCAATACTAGCAGATAGTTTCTGTGTGTGTGTACCTTTAGCAATACTAGCAGATAGTTTCTATGTGTGTACCTTTAGCAATACTAACAGATAGTTTCTGTGTGTGTACCTTTAGCAATACTAGCAGATAGTTTCTGTGTGTGTGTGTGTACCTTTAGCAATACTAGCAGATAGTTTCTGTGTGTGTGTGCCTTTAGCAATACTAGCAGATAGTTTCTGTGTGTGTACCTTTAGCAATACTAGCAGATAGTTTCTGTGTGTGTACCTTTAGCAATACTAGCAGATAGCTTCTGTGTGTGTACCTTTAGCAATACTAGCAGATAGTTTCTGTGTGTGTGTACCTTTAGCAATACTAGCAGATAGTTTCTGTGTGTGTGTACCTTTAGCAATACTAGCAGATAGTTTCTGTGTGTGTGTACCTTTAGCAATACTAGCAAATAGTTTCTGTGTGTGTACCTTTAGCAATAGTAGCAGATTGTTTCTGTGTGTGTACCTTTAGCAATAGTAGCAGATTGTTTCTGTGTGTGTACCTTTAGCAATACTAGCAGATTGTTTCTGTGTGTGTACCTTTAGCAATACTAGCAGATTGTTTCTGTGTGTGTACCTTTAGCAATACTAGCAGATTGTTTCTGTGTGTGTACCTTTAGCAATACTAGCAGATAGTTTATGTGTGTGTGTGTACCTTTAGCAATACTAGCAGATAGTTTCTGTGTGTGTGTACCTTTAGCAATACTAGCAGATAGTTTCTGTGTGTGTGTGTACCTTTAGCAATACTAGCAGATAGTTTCTGTGTGTGTGTGTACCTTTAGCAATACTAGCAGATAGTTTGTGTGTGTGTGTGTACCTTTAGCAATACTAGCAGATAGTTTCTGTGTGTGTGTGTGCCTTTAGCAATACTAGCAGATAGTTTCTGTGTGTGTACCTTTAGCAATACTAGCAGATAGTTTCTGTGTGTGTACCTTTAGCAATACTAGCAGATAGCTTCTGTGTGTGTACCTTTAGCAATACTAGCAGATAGTTTCTGTGTGTGTGTGTACCTTTAGCAATACTAGCAGATAGTTTCTGTGTGTGTGTGTACCTTTAGCAATACTAGCAGATAGTTTCTGTGTGTGTGTGCCTTTAGCAATACTAGCAGATATTTTCTGTGTGTGTACCTTTAGCAATACTAGCAGATAGTTTCTGTGTGTGTACCTTTAGCAATACTAGCAGATAGCTTCTGTGTGTGTACCTTTAGCAATACTAGCAGATAGTTTCTGTGTGTGTGTACCTTTAGCAATACTAGCAGATAGTTTCTGTGTGTGTGTACCTTTAGCAATACTAGCAGATAGTTTCTGTGTGTGTGTACCTTTAGCAATACTAGCAAATAGTTTCTGTGTGTGTACCTTTAGCAATAGTAGCAGATTGTTTCTGTGTGTGTACCTTTAGCAATAGTAGCAGATTGTTTCTGTGTGTGTACCTTTAGCAATACTAGCAGATTGTTTCTGTGTGTGTACCTTTAGCAATACTAGCAGATTGTTTCTGTGTGTGTACCTTTAGCAATACTAGCAGATTGTTTCTGTGTGTGTACCTTTAGCAATACTAGCAGATAGTTTCTGTGTGTGTGTGTACCTTTAGCAATACTAGCAGATAGTTTCTGTGTGTGTGTACCTTTAGCAATACTAGCAGATAGTTTCTGTGTGTGTGTGTACCTTTAGCAATACTAGCAGATAGTTTCTGTGTGTGTGTGTACCTTTAGCAATACTAGCAGATAGTTTCTGTGTGTGTGTGTACCTTTAGCAATACTAGCAGATAGTTTCTGTGTGTGTGTGTACCTTTAGCAATACTAGCAGATAGTTTCTGTGTGTGTGTGTACCTTTAGCAATACTAGCAGATAGTTTCTGTGTGTGTGTGTACCTTTAGCAATACTAGCAGATAGTTTCTGTGTGTGTGTGTACCTTTAGCAATACTAGCAGATAGTTTCTGTGTGTGTGTGTGCATTTAGCAATACTAGCAGATAGCTTCTGTGTGTGTACCTTTAGCAATACTAGCAGATAGTTTCTGTGTGTGTACCTTTAGCAATACTAGCAGATAGTTTCTGTGTGTGTACCTTTAGCAATACTAGCAGATAGTTTATGTGTGTGTGTACCTTTAGCAATACTAGCAGATAGTTTCTGTGTGTGTGTACCTTTAGCAATACTAGCAGATAGTTTCTGTGTGTGTGTACCTTTAGCAATACTAGCAGATAGTTTCTGTGTGTGTACCTTTAGCAATACTAACAGATAGTTTCTGTGTGTGTACCTTTAGCAATACTAGCAGATCGTTTCTGTGTGTGTGTGTGTACCTTTAGCAATACTAGCAGATCGTTTCTGTGTGTGTGTGTGTACCTTTAGCAATACTAGCAGATAGTTTCTGTGTGTGTGTGTGTACCTTTAGCAATACTAGCAGATAGTTTCTGTGTGTGTGTACCTTTAGCAATACTAGCAGATAGTTTCTGTGTGTGTGTACCTTTAGCAATACTAGCAGATAGTTTCTGTGTGTGTGTACCTTTAGCAATACTAGCAGATAGTTTCTATGTGTGTACCTTTAGCAATACTAACAGATAGTTTCTGTGTGTGTACCTTTAGCAATACTAGCAGATAGTTTCTGTGTGTGTGTGTGTACCTTTAGCAATACTAGCAGATAGTTTCTGTGTGTGTGTGCCTTTAGCAATACTAGCAGATAGTTTCTGTGTGTGTACCTTTAGCAATACTAGCAGATAGTTTCTGTGTGTGTACCTTTAGCAATACTAGCAGATAGCTTCTGTGTGTGTACCTTTAGCAATACTAGCAGATAGTTTCTGTGTGTGTGTACCTTTAGCAATACTAGCAGATAGTTTCTGTGTGTGTGTACCTTTAGCAATACTAGCAGATAGTTTCTGTGTGTGTGTACCTTTAGCAATACTAGCAAATAGTTTCTGTGTGTGTACCTTTAGCAATAGTAGCAGATTGTTTCTGTGTGTGTACCTTTAGCAATAGTAGCAGATTGTTTCTGTGTGTGTACCTTTAGCAATACTAGCAGATTGTTTCTGTGTGTGTACCTTTAGCAATACTAGCAGATTGTTTCTGTGTGTGTACCTTTAGCAATACTAGCAGATTGTTTCTGTGTGTGTACCTTTAGCAATACTAGCAGATAGTTTATGTGTGTGTGTGTACCTTTAGCAATACTAGCAGATAGTTTCTGTGTGTGTGTACCTTTAGCAATACTAGCAGATAGTTTCTGTGTGTGTGTGTACCTTTAGCAATACTAGCAGATAGTTTCTGTGTGTGTGTGTACCTTTAGCAATACTAGCAGATAGTTTGTGTGTGTGTGTGTACCTTTAGCAATACTAGCAGATAGTTTCTGTGTGTGTGTGTGCCTTTAGCAATACTAGCAGATAGTTTCTGTGTGTGTACCTTTAGCAATACTAGCAGATAGCTTCTGTGTGTGTACCTTTAGCAATACTAGCAGATAGTTTCTGTGTGTGTGTGTACCTTTAGCAATACTAGCAGATAGTTTCTGTGTGTGTGTGTACCTTTAGCAATACTAGCAGATAGTTTCTGTGTGTGTGTGCCTTTAGCAATACTAGCAGATATTTTCTGTGTGTGTACCTTTAGCAATACTAGCAGATAGTTTCTGTGTGTACCTTTAGCAATACTAGCAGATAGCTTCTGTGTGTGTACCTTTAGCAATACTAGCAGATAGTTTCTGTGTGTGTGTACCTTTAGCAATACTAGCAGATAGTTTCTGTGTGTGTGTACCTTTAGCAATACTAGCAGATAGTTTCTGTGTGTGTGTACCTTTAGCAATACTAGCAAATAGTTTCTGTGTGTGTACCTTTAGCAATAGTAGCAGATTGTTTCTGTGTGTGTACCTTTAGCAATAGTAGCAGATTGTTTCTGTGTGTGTACCTTTAGCAATACTAGCAGATTGTTTCTGTGTGTGTACCTTTAGCAATACTAGCAGATTGTTTCTGTGTGTGTACCTTTAGCAATACTAGCAGATTGTTTCTGTGTGTGTACCTTTAGCAATACTAGCAGATAGTTTCTGTGTGTGTGTGTACCTTTAGCAATACTAGCAGATAGTTTCTGTGTGTGTGTACCTTTAGCAATACTAGCAGATAGTTTCTGTGTGTGTGTGTACCTTTAGCAATACTAGCAGATAGTTTCTGTGTGTGTGTGTACCTTTAGCAATACTAGCAGATAGTTTGTGTGTGTGTGTGTACCTTTAGCAATACTAGCAGATAGTTTCTGTGTGTGTGTGTGCCTGTAGCAATACTAGCAGATAGTTTCTGTGTGTGTACCTTTAGCAATACTAGCAGATAGTTTCTGTGTGTGTACCTTTAGCAATACTAGCAGATAGCTTCTGTGTGTGTACCTTTAGCAATACTAGCAGATAGTTTCTGTGTGTGTACCTTTAGCAATACTAGCAGATAGTTTCTGTGTGTGTACCTTTAGCAATACTAGCAGATAGTTTCTGTGTGTGTGTACCTTTAGCAATACTAGCAGATAGTTTCTGTGTGTGTGTACCTTTAGCAATACTAGCAGATAGTTTCTGTGTGTGTGTACCTTTAGCAATACTAGCAGATAGTTTCTGTGTGTGTACCTTTAGCAATACTAACATATAGTTTCTGTGTGTGTACCTTTAGCAATACTAGCAGATAGTTTCTGTGTGTGTGTGTGTACCTTTAGCAATACTAGCAGATAGTTTCTGTGTGTGTGTGTACCTTTAGCAATACTAGCAGATAGTTTCTGTGTGTGTGTGTACCTTTAGCAATACTAGCAGATAGTTTCTGTGTGTGTGTGTACCTTTAGCAATACTAGCAGATAGTTTCTGTGTGTGTGTGTACCTTTAGCAATACTAGCAGATAGTTTCTGTGTGTGTGTGTACCTTTAGCAATACTAGCAGATAGTTTCTGTGTGTGTGTGTGCATTTAGCAATACTAGCAGATAGCTTCTGTGTGTGTACCTTTAGCAATACTAGCAGATAGTTTCTGTGTGTGTACCTTTAGCAATACTAGCAGATAGTTTCTGTGTGTGTACCTTTAGCAATACTAGCAGATAGTTTCTGTGTGTGTGTACCTTTAGCAATACTAGCAGATAGTTTCTGTGTGTGTGTACCTTTAGCAATACTAGCAGATAGTTTCTGTGTGTGTGTACCTTTAGCAATACTAGCAGATAGTTTCTGTGTGTGTACCTTTAGCAATACTAACAGATAGTTTCTGTGTGTGTACCTTTAGCAATACTAGCAGATCGTTTCTGTGTGTGTGTGTGTACCTTTAGCAATACTAGCAGATCGTTTCTGTGTGTGTGTGTGTGTACCTTTAGCAATACTAGCAGATAGTTTCTGTGTGTGTGTGTGTACCTTTAGCAATACTAGCAGATAGTTTCTGTGTGTGTGTACCTTTAGCAATACTAGCAGATAGTTTCTGTGTGTGTGTACCTTTAGCAATACTAGCAGATAGTTTCTGTGTGTGTGTACCTTTAGCAATACTAGCAGATAGTTTCTATGTGTGTACCTTTAGCAATACTAACAGATAGTTTCTGTGTGTGTACCTTTAGCAATACTAGCAGATAGTTTCTGTGTGTGTGTGTGTACCTTTAGCAATACTAGCAGATAGTTTCTGTGTGTGTGTGCCTTTAGCAATACTAGCAGATAGTTTCTGTGTGTGTACCTTTAGCAATACTAGCAGATAGTTTCTGTGTGTGTACCTTTAGCAATACTAGCAGATAGCTTCTGTGTGTGTACCTTTAGCAATACTAGCAGATAGTTTCTGTGTGTGTGTACCTTTAGCAATACTAGCAGATAGTTTCTGTGTGTGTGTACCTTTAGCAATACTAGCAGATAGTTTCTGTGTGTGTGTACCTTTAGCAATACTAGCAAATAGTTTCTGTGTGTGTACCTTTAGCAATAGTAGCAGATTGTTTCTGTGTGTGTACCTTTAGCAATAGTAGCAGATTGTTTCTGTGTGTGTACCTTTAGCAATACTAGCAGATTGTTTCTGTGTGTGTACCTTTAGCAATACTAGCAGATTGTTTCTGTGTGTGTACCTTTAGCAATACTAGCAGATTGTTTCTGTGTGTGTACCTTTAGCAATACTAGCAGATAGTTTATGTGTGTGTGTGTACCTTTAGCAATACTAGCAGATAGTTTCTGTGTGTGTGTACCTTTAGCAATACTAGCAGATAGTTTCTGTGTGTGTGTGTACCTTTAGCAATACTAGCAGATAGTTTCTGTGTGTGTGTGTACCTTTAGCAATACTAGCAGATAGTTTGTGTGTGTGTGTGTACCTTTAGCAATACTAGCAGATAGTTTCTGTGTGTGTGTGTGCCTTTAGCAATACTAGCAGATAGTTTCTGTGTGTGTACCTTTAGCAATACTAGCAGATAGTTTCTGTGTGTGTACCTTTAGCAATACTAGCAGATAGCTTCTGTGTGTGTACCTTTAGCAATACTAGCAGATAGTTTCTGTGTGTGTGTGTACCTTTAGCAATACTAGCAGATAGTTTCTGTGTGTGTGTGTACCTTTAGCAATACTAGCAGATAGTTTCTGTGTGTGTGTGCCTTTAGCAATACTAGCAGATATTTTCTGTGTGTGTACCTTTAGCAATACTAGCAGATAGTTTCTGTGTGTGTACCTTTAGCAATACTAGCAGATAGCTTCTGTGTGTGTACCTTTAGCAATACTAGCAGATAGTTTCTGTGTGTGTGTACCTTTAGCAATACTAGCAGATAGTTTCTGTGTGTGTGTACCTTTAGCAATACTAGCAGATAGTTTCTGTGTGTGTGTACCTTTAGCAATACTAGCAAATAGTTTCTGTGTGTGTACCTTTAGCAATAGTAGCAGATTGTTTCTGTGTGTGTACCTTTAGCAATAGTAGCAGATTGTTTCTGTGTGTGTACCTTTAGCAATACTAGCAGATTGTTTCTGTGTGTGTACCTTTAGCAATACTAGCAGATTGTTTCTGTGTGTGTACCTTTAGCAATACTAGCAGATTGTTTCTGTGTGTGTACCTTTAGCAATACTAGCAGATAGTTTCTGTGTGTGTGTGTACCTTTAGCAATACTAGCAGATAGTTTCTGTGTGTGTGTACCTTTAGCAATACTAGCAGATAGTTTCTGTGTGTGTGTGTACCTTTAGCAATACTAGCAGATAGTTTCTGTGTGTGTGTGTACCTTTAGCAATACTAGCAGATAGTTTGTGTGTGTGTGTGTACCTTTAGCAATACTAGCAGATAGTTTCTGTGTGTGTGTGTGCCTGTAGCAATACTAGCAGATAGTTTCTGTGTGTGTACCTTTAGCAATACTAGCAGATAGTTTCTGTGTGTGTACCTTTAGCAATACTAGCAGATAGCTTCTGTGTGTGTACCTTTAGCAATACTAGCAGATAGTTTCTGTGTGTGTACCTTTAGCAATACTAGCAGATAGTTTCTGTGTGTGTACCTTTAGCAATACTAGCAGATAGTTTCTGTGTGTGTGTACCTTTAGCAATACTAGCAGATAGTTTCTGTGTGTGTGTACCTTTAGCAATACTAGCAGATAGTTTCTGTGTGTGTGTACCTTTAGCAATACTAGCAGATAGTTTCTGTGTGTGTACCTTTAGCAATACTAACATATAGTTTCTGTGTGTGTACCTTTAGCAATACTAGCAGATAGTTTCTGTGTGTGTGTGTGTACCTTTAGCAATACTAGCAGATAGTTTCTGTGTGTGTGTGTACCTTTAGCAATACTAGCAGATAGTTTCTGTGTGTGTGTGTACCTTTAGCAATACTAGCAGATAGTTTCTGTGTGTGTGTGTACCTTTAGCAATACTAGCAGATAGTTTCTGTGTGTGTGTGTACCTTTAGCAATACTAGCAGATAGTTTCTGTGTGTGTGTGTACCTTTAGCAATACTAGCAGATAGTTTCTGTGTGTGTGTGTGCATTTAGCAATACTAGCAGATAGCTTCTGTGTGTGTACCTTTAGCAATACTAGCAGATAGTTTCTGTGTGTGTACCTTTAGCAATACTAGCAGATAGTTTCTGTGTGTGTACCTTTAGCAATACTAGCAGATAGTTTCTGTGTGTGTGTACCTTTAGCAATACTAGCAGATAGTTTCTGTGTGTGTGTACCTTTAGCAATACTAGCAGATAGTTTCTGTGTGTGTGTACCTTTAGCAATACTAGCAGATAGTTTCTGTGTGTGTACCTTTAGCAATACTAACAGATAGTTTCTGTGTGTGTACCTTTAGCAATACTAGCAGATCGTTTCTGTGTGTGTGTGTGTACCTTTAGCAATACTAGCAGATCGTTTCTGTGTGTGTGTGTGTACCTTTAGCAATACTAGCAGATAGTTTCTGTGTGTGTGTGTGTACCTTTAGCAATACTAGCATATAGTTTCTGTGTGTGTGTACCTTTAGCAATACTAGCAGATAGTTTCTGTGTGTGTGTACCTTTAGCAATACTAGCAGATAGTTTCTGTGTGTGTGTACCTTTAGCAATACTAGCAGATAGTTTCTGTGTGTGTACCTTTAGCAATACTAACAGATAGTTTCTGTGTGTGTACCTTTAGCAATACTAGCAGATAGTTTCTGTGTGTGTGTGTGTACCTTTAGCAATACTAGCAGATAGTTTCTGTGTGTGTGTGTACCTTTAGCAATACTAGCAGATAGTTTCTGTGTGTGTGTGTACCTTTAGCAATACTAGCAGATAGTTTCTGTGTGTGTGTGTACCTTTAGCAATACTAGCAGATAGTTTCTGTGTGTGTGTGTACCTTTAGCAATACTAGCAGATAGTTTCTGTGTGTGTGTGTACCTTTAGCAATACTAGCAGATAGTTTCTGTGTGTGTGTGTACCTTTAGCAATACTAGCAGATAGTTTCTGTGTGTGTGTGCCTTTAGCAATACTAGCAGATAGTTTCTGTGTGTGTACCTTTAGCAATACTAGCAGATAGTTTCTGTGTGTGTACCTTTAGCAATACTAGCAGATAGCTTCTGTGTGTGTACCTTTAGCAATACTAGCAGATAGTTTCTGTGTGTGTGTACCTTTAGCAATACTAGCAGATAGTTTCTGTGTGTGTGTACCTTTAGCAATACTAGCAGATAGTTTCTGTGTGTGTGTACCTTTAGCAATACTAGCAAATAGTTTCTGTGTGTGTACCTTTAGCAATAGTAGCAGATTGTTTCTGTGTGTGTACCTTTAGCAATAGTAGCAGATTGTTTCTGTGTGTGTACCTTTAGCAATACTAGCAGATTGTTTCTGTGTGTGTACCTTTAGCAATACTAGCAGATTGTTTCTGTGTGTGTACCTTTAGCAATACTAGCAGATTGTTTCTGTGTGTGTACCTTTAGCAATACTAGCAGATAGTTTCTGTGTGTGTGTGTACCTTTAGCAATACTAGCAGATAGTTTCTGTGTGTGTGTGTACCTTTAGCAATACTAGCAGATAGTTTCTGTGTGTGTGTGTACCTTTAGCAATACTAGCAGATAGTTTCTGTGTGTGTGTGTACCTTTAGCAATACTAGCAGATAGTTTCTGTGTGTGTGTGTACCTTTAGCAATACTAGCAGATAGTTTCTGTGTGTGTGTGTACCTTTAGCAATACTAGCAGATAGTTTCTGTGTGTGTGTGCCTTTAGCAATACTAGCAGATAGTTTCTGTGTGTGTACCTTTAGCAATACTAGCAGATAGTTTCTGTGTGTGTACCTTTAGCAATACTAGCAGATAGCTTCTGTGTGTGTACCTTTAGCAATACTAGCAGATAGTTTCTGTGTGTGTGTACCTTTAGCAATACTAGCAGATAGTTTCTGTGTGTGTGTACCTTTAGCAATACTAGCAGATAGTTTCTGTGTGTGTGTACCTTTAGCAATACTAGCAAATAGTTTCTGTGTGTGTACCTTTAGCAATAGTAGCAGATTGTTTCTGTGTGTGTACCTTTAGCAATAGTAGCAGATTGTTTCTGTGTGTGTACCTTTAGCAATACTAGCAGATTGTTTCTGTGTGTGTACCTTTAGCAATACTAGCAGATTGTTTCTGTGTGTGTACCTTTAGCAATACTAGCAGATTGTTTCTGTGTGTGTACCTTTAGCAATACTAGCAGATAGTTTCTGTGTGTGTGTGTACCTTTAGCAATACTAGCAGATAGTTTCTGTGTGTGTGTACCTTTAGCAATACTAGCAGATAGTTTCTGTGTGTGTGTGTACATTTAGCAATACTAGCAGATAGTTTCTGTGTGTGTGTGTACCTTTAGCAATACTAGCAGATAGTTTGTGTGTGTGTGTGTACCTTTAGCAATACTAGCAGATAGTTTCTGTGTGTGTGTGTGCCTTTAGCAATACTAGCAGATAGTTTCTGTGTGTGTACCTTTAGCAATACTAGCAGATAGTTTCTGTGTGTGTACCTTTAGCAATACTAGCAGATAGCTTCTGTGTGTGTACCTTTAGCAATACTAGCAGATAGTTTCTGTGTGTGTGTGTACCTTTAGCAATACTAGCAGATAGTTTCTGTGTGTGTGTACCTTTAGCAATACTAGCAGATAGTTTCTGTGTGTGTGTACCTTTAGCAATACTAGCAGATAGTTTCTGTGTGTGTGTACCTTTAGCAATACTAGCAGATAGTTTCTGTGTGTGTACCTTTAGCAATATTAACATATAGTTTCTGTGTGTGTACCTTTAGCAATACTAGCAGATAGTTTCTGTGTGTGTGTGTGTACCTTTAGCAATACTAGCAGATAGTTTCTGTGTGTGTGTGTACCTTTAGCAATACTAGCAGATAGTTTATGTGTGTGTGTGTACCTTTAGCAATACTAGCAGATAGTTTCTGTGTGTGTGTGTACCTTTAGCAATACTAGCAGATAGTTTCTGTGTGTGTGTGTACCTTTAGCAATACTAGCAGATATTTTCTGTGTGTGTGTGTACCTTTAGCAATACTAGCAGATAGTTTCTGTGTGTGTGTGTGCATTTAGCAATACTAGCAGATAGCTTCTGTGTGTGTACCTTTAGCAATACTAGCAGATAGTTTCTGTGTGTGTACCTTTAGCAATACTAGCAGATAGTTTCTGTGTGTGTACCTTTAGCAATACTAGCAGATAGTTTCTGTGTGTGTGTACCTTTAGCAATACTAGCAGATAGTTTCTGTGTGTGTGTACCTTTAGCAATACTAGCAGATAGTTTCTGTGTGTGTGTACCTTTAGCAATACTAGCAGATAGTTTCTGTGTGTGTACCTTTAGCAATACTAACAGATAGTTTCTGTGTGTGTACCTTTAGCAATACTAGCAGATCGTTTCTGTGTGTGTGTGTGTACCTTTAGCAATACTAGCAGATCGTTTCTGTGTGTGTGTGTGTACCTTTAGCAATACTAGCAGATAGTTTCTGTGTGTGTGTGTGTACCTTTAGCAATACTAGCAGATAGTTTCTGTGTGTGTGTACCTTTAGCAATACTAGCAGATAGTTTCTGTGTGTGTGTACCTTTAGCAATACTAGCAGATAGTTTCTGTGTGTGTGTACCTTTAGCAATACTAGCAGATAGTTTCTATGTGTGTACCTTTAGCAATACTAACAGATAGTTTCTGTGTGTGTACCTTTAGCAATACTAGCAGATAGTTTCTGTGTGTGTGTGTGTACCTTTAGCAATACTAGCAGATAGTTTCTGTGTGTGTGTGCCTTTAGCAATACTAGCAGATAGTTTCTGTGTGTGTACCTTTAGCAATACTAGCAGATAGTTTCTGTGTGTGTACCTTTAGCAATACTAGCAGATAGCTTCTGTGTGTGTACCTTTAGCAATACTAGCAGATAGTTTCTGTGTGTGTGTACCTTTAGCAATACTAGCAGATAGTTTCTGTGTGTGTGTACCTTTAGCAATACTAGCAGATAGTTTCTGTGTGTGTGTACCTTTAGCAATACTAGCAAATAGTTTCTGTGTGTGTACCTTTAGCAATAGTAGCAGATTGTTTCTGTGTGTGTACCTTTAGCAATAGTAGCAGATTGTTTCTGTGTGTGTACCTTTAGCAATACTAGCAGATTGTTTCTGTGTGTGTACCTTTAGCAATACTAGCAGATTGTTTCTGTGTGTGTACCTTTAGCAATACTAGCAGATTGTTTCTGTGTGTGTACCTTTAGCAATACTAGCAGATAGTTTATGTGTGTGTGTGTACCTTTAGCAATACTAGCAGATAGTTTCTGTGTGTGTGTACCTTTAGCAATACTAGCAGATAGTTTCTGTGTGTGTGTGTACCTTTAGCAATACTAGCAGATAGTTTCTGTGTGTGTGTGTGCCTTTAGCAATACTAGCAGATAGTTTCTGTGTGTGTACCTTTAGCAATACTAGCAGATAGTTTCTGTGTGTGTACCTTTAGCAATACTAGCAGATAGCTTCTGTGTGTGTACCTTTAGCAATACTAGCAGATAGTTTCTGTGTGTGTACCTTTAGCAATACTAGCAGATAGTTTCTGTGTGTGTACCTTTAGCAATACTAGCAGATAGTTTCTGTGTGTGTACCTTTAGCAATACTAGCAGATAGCTTCTGTGTGTGTACCTTTAGCAATACTAGCAGATAGTTTCTGTGTGTGTACCTTTAGCAATACTAGCAGATAGTTTCTGTGTGTGTACCTTTAGCAATACTAGCAGATAGTTTCTGTGTGTGTGTACCTTTAGCAATACTAGCAGATAGTTTCTGTGTGTGTGTACCTTTAGCAATACTAGCAGATAGTTTCTGTGTGTGTGTACCTTTAGCAATACTAGCAGATAGTTTCTGTGTGTGTACCTTTAGCAATAGTAGCAGATTGTTTCTGTGTGTGTACCTTTAGCAATACTAGCAGATTGTTTCTGTGTGTGTACCTTTAGCAATACTAGCAGATTGTTTCTGTGTGTGTACCTTTAGCAATACTAGCAGATTGTTTCTGTGTGTGTACCTTTAGCAATACTAGCAGATTGTTTCTGTGTGTGTACCTTTAGAAATACTAGCAGATTGTTTCTGTGTGTGTACCTTTAGCAATACTAGCAGATTGTTTCTGTGTGTGTACCTTTAGCAATACTAGCAGATTGTTTCTGTGTGTGTACCTTTAGCAATACTAGCAGATTGTTTCTGTGTGTGTACTTTTAGCAATACCATAGAATGTATAACAAATCTAAACATATAGCCCAACGTTTGAATTACAACTAAAGTTGCATAAATAACTCTAAATTAAGTATATAGGAGGACCTGTTTCTTTGTTAAACGCTCAACACAGAATAGCCACATATGCTCACTCCCTCAAATCATTTGGAGAAAATATCCTTTCTATTTTATTCAGCTATGTTCAATTGTATTCTTCATACTATAAAATAATAAAAAATAATGCCACGGAATTCTAAGCAAATCTTGTTTGCTAAATGAACTAGTGTAGCCCACAGCCATATGGCACAGCCAGATCAGGGCCTAACATAAGGACAACTCAGAGTATGCTATTCTGTTCTTCTGAAATAGACTACATTTTCTTCATATCATGTTTCTATAGACCTGTCTAAAATAAATAACGGATTTATTGTGATGGTGTAGGCTATATTAACTGGATCTATTAGACTTTTTTCAATGTAGATGTTGCAAAGGTCTGCATCAGTGGCTTGTAGGTTAAGTGTGGAAGCCAGGAGATGCTAAATGTGTTTACCGGTATGTTAATTAACGGTCAATTACCGAGAGACTGGCAGTTATTTGCTTGACAATCACCGGCTGACAACATTTCATGACCGCCACAGCCCTAATCTGACCCAATGTCTATAAAACAATTAATGACAAACACACAAACTTGTGTGTTTGTCATTAACTGTTGCGTGTGTTGGTGTGTTTGTTGGTGTGTTTGTTGATGTGTGTGTTCGTGTGTGTGTTCTAGGAGTGTTGTATTTGGAATAGTTACCACACACTGAACAGAACAGGGAAGTGTTGTATTTTTTTGGAGAAGTGAAAAATACTTTGGCTAACTATGACAGTGTGTGTGTGCGTGTCTGTGTCTGTGTCTGTGTGTGTGTGTGTGTGTGTGTTTGTTTCTGTGTGTGTTTGTTTCTGTGTGTGTGTGTGTGTGTCTGTGTGTCTTTGTGTGGTGTGGTGTTATGTGTGTGTGTGTGTGTGTGGTGTGGTGTAATGTGTGTGTGTGTGTGTGTAACCATGCAGTCTAACAGGTAGAGTGAATGCAGATAGTTTCTGTGTACCTTTAGCAACACTAGCAGATTGTTTCTGTGTGTGTACCTTTAGCAATACTAGCAGATAGTTTCTGTGTGTGTACCTTTAGCAATACTAGCAGATAGTTTCTGTGTGTGTACCTTTAGCAATACTAGCAGATAGTTTCTGTGTGTACCTTTAGCAATACTAGCAGATAGTTTCTGTGTGTGTACCTTTAGCAATACTAGCAGATAGTTTCTGTGTGTGTACCTTTAGCAATACTAGCAGGTAGTTTCTGTGTGTGTACCTTTAGCAATACTAGCAGATAGTTTATGTGTGTGTACCTTTAGCAATACTAGCAGATAGTTTCTGTGTGTGTACCTTTAGCAATACTAGCAGATAGTTTATGTGTGTGTACCTTTAGCAATACTAGCAGATAGTTTCTGTGTGTGTACCTTTAGCAATACTAGCAGATAGTTTCTGTGTGTGTACATTTAGCAATACTAGCAGATAGTTTCTGTGTGTGTACCTTTAGCAATACTAGCAGATAGTTTCTGTGTGTGTACCTTTAGCAATACTAACAGATCGTTTCTGTGTGTGTACCTTTAGCAATACTAGCAGATAGTTTCTGTGTGTGTGTGTGTACCTTTAGCAATACTAGCAGATAGTTTATGTGTGTGTGTGTGTACCTTTAGCAATACTAGCAGATAGTTTCTGTGTGTGTGTGTACCTTTAGCAATACTAGCAGATAGTTTCTGTGTGTGTGTGTACCTTTAGCAATACTAGCAGATAGTTTCTGTGTGTGTGTGTACCTTTAGCAATACTAGCAGATAGTTTCTGTGTGTGTGTGTACCTTTAGCAATACTAGCAGATAGTTTATGTGTGTGTGTGTGCCTTTAGCAATACTAGCAGATAGTTTCTGTGTGTGTACCTTTAGCAATACTAGCAGATAGTTTCTGTGTGTGTACCTTTAGCAATACTAGCAGATAGTTTCTGTGTGTGTACCTTTAGCAATACTAGCAGATAGTTTCTGTGTGTGTACCTTTAGCAATACTAGCAGATAGTTTCTGTGTGTGTGTACCTTTAGCAATACTAGCAGATAGTTTCTGTGTGTGTGTACCTTTAGCAATACTAGCAGATAGTTTCTGTGTGTGTGTACCTTTAGCAATACTAGCAGATAGTTTCTGTGTGTGTACCTTTAGCAATACTAACAGATAGTTTCTGTGTGTGTACCTTTAGCAATACTAGCAGATCGTTTCTGTGTGTGTGTGTGTACCTTTAGCAATACTAGCAGATAGTTTCTGTGTGTGTGTGTGTACCTTTAGCAATACTAGCAGATAGTTTCTGTGTGTGTGTACCTTTAGCAATACTAGCAGATAGTTTCTGTGTGTGTGTACCTTTAGCAATACTAGCAGATAGTTTATGTGTGTGTGTACCTTTAGCAATACTAGCAGATAGTTTCTGTGTGTGTACCTTTAGCAATACTAACATATAGTTTCTGTGTGTGTACCTTTAGCAATACTAGCAGATAGTTTCTGTGTGTGTGTGTGTACCTTTAGCAATACTAGCAGATAGTTTCTGTGTGTGTGTGTACCTTTAGCAATACTAGCAGATAGTTTCTGTGTGTGTGTGTACCTTTAGCAATACTAGCAGATAGTTTCTGTGTGTGTGTGTACCTTTAGCAATACTAGCAGATAGTTTCTGTGTGTGTGTGTACCTTTAGCAATACTAGCAGATAGTTTATGTGTGTGTGTGTACCTTTAGCAATACTAGCAGATAGTTTCTGTGTGTGTGTGTGCATTTAGCAATACTAGCAGATAGCTTCTGTGTGTGTACCTTTAGCAATACTAGCAGATAGTTTCTGTGTGTGTACCTTTAGCAATACTAGCAGATAGTTTCTGTGTGTGTACCTTTAGCAATACTAGCAGATAGTTTCTGTGTGTGTGTACCTTTAGCAATACTAGCAGATAGTTTCTGTGTGTGTGTACCTTTAGCAATACTAGCAGATAGTTTCTGTGTGTGTGTACCTTTAGCAATACTAGCAGATAGTTTCTGTGTGTGTACCTTTAGCAATACTAACAGATAGTTTCTGTGTGTGTACCTTTAGCAATACTAGCAGATCGTTTCTGTGTGTGTGTGTGTACCTTTAGCAATACTAGCAGATAGTTTCTGTGTGTGTGTGTGTACCTTTAGCAATACTAGCAGATAGTTTATGTGTGTGTGTACCTTTAGCAATACTAGCAGATAGTTTCTGTGTGTGTGTACCTTTAGCAATACTAGCAGATAGTTTCTGTGTGTGTGTACCTTTAGCAATACTAGCAGATAGTTTCTGTGTGTGTACCTTTAGCAATACTAACATATAGTTTCTGTGTGTGTACCTTTAGCAATACTAGCAGATAGTTTCTGTGTGTGTGTGTGTACCTTTAGCAATACTAGCAGATAGTTTCTGTGTGTGTGTGTACCTTTAGCAATACTAGCAGATAGTTTCTGTGTGTGTGTGTACCTTTAGCAATACTAGCAGATAGTTTCTGTGTGTGTGTGTACCTTTAGCAATACTAGCAGATAGTTTATGTGTGTGTGTGTACCTTTAGCAATACTAGCAGATAGTTTCTGTGTGTGTGTGTACCTTTAGCAATACTAGCAGATAGTTTCTGTGTGTGTGTGTGCATTTAGCAATACTAGCAGATAGTTTCTGTGTGTGTACCTTTAGCAATACTAGCAGATAGTTTCTGTGTGTGTACCTTTAGCAATACTAGCAGATAGTTTCTGTGTGTGTGTGTGCCTTTAGCAATACTAGCAGATAGTTTCTGTGTGTGTACCTTTAGCAATACTAGCAGATAGTTTCTGTGTGTGTACCTTTAGCAATACTAGCAGATAGCTTCTGTGTGTGTACCTTTAGCAATACTAGCAGATAGTTTCTGTGTGTGTACCTTTAGCAATACTAGCAGATAGTTTCTGTGTGTGTACCTTTAGCAATACTAGCAGATAGTTTCTGTGTGTGTGTACCTTTAGCAATACTAGCAGATAGTTTCTGTGTGTGTGTACCTTTAGCAATACTAGCAGATAGTTTCTGTGTGTGTGTACCTTTAGCAATACTAGCAGATAGTTTCTGTGTGTGTACCTTTAGCAATACTAACAGATAGTTTCTGTGTGTGTACCTTTAGCAATACTAGCAGATAGTTTATGTGTGTGTGTGTGTGTACCTTTAGCAATACTAGCAGATAGTTTATGTGTGTGTGTGTGTACCTTTAGCAATACTAGCAGATAGTTTCTGTGTGTGTGTACCTTTAGCAATACTAGCAGATAGTTTCTGTGTGTGTACCTTTAGCAATACTAGCAGATAGTTTCTGTGTGTGTACCTTTAGCAATACTAACAGATAGTTTCTGTGTGTGTACCTTTAGCAATACTAGCAGATAGTTTCTGTGTGTGTGTGTGTACCTTTAGCAATACTAGCAGATAGTTTCTGTGTGTGTGTGTGTACCTTTAGCAATACTAGCAGATAGTTTCTGTGTGTGTGTGTACCTTTAGCAATACTAGCAGATAGTTTCTGTGTGTGTGTGTACCTTTAGCAATACTAGCAGATAGTTTCTGTGTGTGTGTGTACCTTTAGCAATACTAGCAGATAGTTTCTGTGTGTGTGTGTACCTTTAGCAATACTAGCAGATAGTTTATGTGTGTGTGTGTACCTTTAGCAATACTAGCAGATAGTTTCTGTGTGTGTGTGTGCATTTAGCAATACTAGCAGATAGCTTCTGTGTGTGTACCTTTAGCAATACTAGCAGATAGTTTCTGTGTGTGTACCTTTAGCAATACTAGCAGATAGTTTCTGTGTGTGTACCTTTAGCAATACTAGCAGATAGTTTCTGTGTGTGTGTACCTTTAGCAATACTAGCAGATAGTTTCTGTGTGTGTGTACCTTTAGCAATACTAGCAGATAGTTTCTGTGTGTGTGTACCTTTAGCAATACTAGCAGATAGTTTCTGTGTGTGTACCTTTAGCAATACTAACAGATAGTTTCTGTGTGTGTACCTTTAGCAATACTAGCAGATCGTTTCTGTGTGTGTGTGTGTACCTTTAGCAATACTAGCAGATAGTTTCTGTGTGTGTGTGTGTACCTTTAGCAATACTAGCAGATAGTTTATGTGTGTGTGTACCTTTAGCAATACTAGCAGATAGTTTCTGTGTGTGTGTACCTTTAGCAATACTAGCAGATAGTTTCTGTGTGTGTGTACCTTTAGCAATACTAGCAGATAGTTTCTGTGTGTGTACCTTTAGCAATACTAACATATAGTTTCTGTGTGTGTACCTTTAGCAATACTAGCAGATAGTTTCTGTGTGTGTGTGTGTACCTTTAGCAATACTAGCAGATAGTTTCTGTGTGTGTGTGTACCTTTAGCAATACTAGCAGATAGTTTCTGTGTGTGTGTGTACCTTTAGCAATACTAGCAGATAGTTTCTGTGTGTGTGTGTACCTTTAGCAATACTAGCAGATAGTTTCTGTGTGTGTGTGTACCTTTAGCAATACTAGCAGATAGTTTCTGTGTGTGTGTGTACCTTTAGCAATACTAGCAGATAGTTTCTGTGTGTGTGTGTGCATTTAGCAATACTAGCAGATAGTTTCTGTGTGTGTACCTTTAGCAATACTAGCAGATAGTTTCTGTGTGTGTACCTTTAGCAATACTAGCAGATAGTTTCTGTGTGTGTGTGTGCCTTTAGCAATACTAGCAGATAGTTTCTGTGTGTGTACCTTTAGCAATACTAGCAGATAGTTTCTGTGTGTGTACCTTTAGCAATACTAGCAGATAGCTTCTGTGTGTGTACCTTTAGCAATACTAGCAGATAGTTTCTGTGTGTGTACCTTTAGCAATACTAGCAGATAGTTTCTGTGTGTGTACCTTTAGCAATACTAGCAGATAGTTTCTGTGTGTGTGTACCTTTAGCAATACTAGCAGATAGTTTCTGTGTGTGTGTACCTTTAGCAATACTAGCAGATAGTTTCTGTGTGTGTGTACCTTTAGCAATACTAGCAGATAGTTTCTGTGTGTGTACCTTTAGCAATACTAACAGATAGTTTCTGTGTGTGTACCTTTAGCAATACTAGCAGATAGTTTATGTGTGTGTGTGTGTGTACCTTTAGCAATACTAGCAGATAGTTTATGTGTGTGTGTGTGTACCTTTAGCAATACTAGCAGATAGTTTCTGTGTGTGTGTACCTTTAGCAATACTAGCAGATAGTTTCTGTGTGTGTACCTTTAGCAATACTAGCAGATAGTTTCTGTGTGTGTACCTTTAGCAATACTAACAGATAGTTTCTGTGTGTGTACCTTTAGCAATACTAGCAGATAGTTTCTGTGTGTGTGTGTGTACCTTTAGCAATACTAGCAGATAGTTTATGTGTGTGTGTGTACCTTTAGCAATACTAGCAGATAGTTTCTGTGTGTGTGTGTACCTTTAGCAATACTAGCAGATAGTTTCTGTGTGTGTGTGTACCTTTAGCAATACTAGCAGATAGTTTCTGTGTGTGTGTGTACCTTTAGCAATACTAGCAGATAGTTTCTGTGTGTGTGTGTACCTTTAGCAATACTAGCAGATAGTTTCTGTGTGTGTGTGTACCTTTAGCAATACTAGCAGATAGTTTCTGTGTGTGTGTGTACCTTTAGCAATACTAGCAGATAGTTTCTGTGTGTGTGTGCCTTTAGCAATACTAGCAGATAGTTTATGTGTGTGTACCTTTAGCAATACTAGCAGATAGTTTCTGTGTGTGTACCTTTAGCAATACTAGCAGATAGTTTCTGTGTGTGTACCTTTAGCAATACTAGCAGATAGTTTATGTGTGTGTGTACCTTTAGCAATACTAGCAGATAGTTTTTGTGTGTGTGTACCTTTAGCAATACTAGCAGATAGTTTCTGTGTGTGTGTACCTTTAGCAATACTAGCAGATAGTTTCTGTGTGTGTACCTTTAGCAATACTAACAGATAGTTTCTGTGTGTGTACCTTTAGCAATACTAGCAGATAGTTTATGTGTGTGTGTGTGTGTGTACCTTTAGCAATACTAGCAGATAGTTTATGTGTGTGTGTGTGTACCTTTAGCAATACTAGCAGATAGTTTCTGTGTGTGTGTACCTTTAGCAATACTAGCAGATAGTTTCTGTGTGTGTACCTTTAGCAATACTAGCAGATAGTTTCTGTGTGTGTACCTTTAGCAATACTAACAGATAGTTTCTGTGTGTGTACCTTTAGCAATACTAGCAGATAGTTTCTGTGTGTGTGTGTGTACCTTTAGCAATACTAGCAGATAGTTTATGTGTGTGTGTGTACCTTTAGCAATACTAGCAGATAGTTTCTGTGTGTGTGTGTACCTTTAGCAATACTAGCAGATCGTTTCTGTGTGTGTGTGTACCTTTAGCAATACTAGCAGATAGTTTATGTGTGTGTGTGTACCTTTAGCAATACTAGCAGATAGTTTCTGTGTGTGTGTGTACCTTTAGCAATACTAGCAGATAGTTTCTGTGTGTGTGTGTACCTTTAGCAATACTAGCAGATAGTTTCTGTGTGTGTGTGCCTTTAGCAATACTAGCAGATAGTTTCTGTGTGTGTACCTTTAGCAATACTAGCAGATAGTTTCTGTGTGTGTACCTTTAGCAATACTAGCAGATAGCTTCTGTGTGTGTACCTTTAGCAATACTAGCAGATAGTTTCTGTGTGTGTGTACCTTTAGCAATACTAGCAGATAGTTTCTGTGTGTGTGTACCTTTAGCAATACTAGCAGATAGTTTCTGTGTGTGTGTACCTTTAGCAATACTAGCAAATAGTTTCTGTGTGTGTACCTTTAGCAATAGTAGCAGATTGTTTCTGTGTGTGTACCTTTAGCAATAGTAGCAGATTGTTTCTGTGTGTGTACCTTTAGCAATACTAGCAGATTGTTTCTGTGTGTGTACCTTTAGCAATACTAGCAGATTGTTTCTGTGTGTGTACCTTTAGCAATACTAGCAGATTATTTATGTGTGTGTACCTTTAGCAATACTAGCAGATCGTTTCTGTGTGTGTGTGTGTACCTTTAGCAATACTAGCAGATAGTTTCTGTGTGTGTGTGTGTACCTTTAGCAATACTAGCAGATAGTTTCTGTGTGTGTGTACCTTTAGCAATACTAGCAGATAGTTTCTGTGTGTGTGTACCTTTAGCAATACTAGCAGATAGTTTATGTGTGTGTGTACCTTTAGCAATACTAGCAGATAGTTTCTGTGTGTGTACCTTTAGCAATACTAACATATAGTTTCTGTGTGTGTACCTTTAGCAATACTAGCAGATAGTTTCTGTGTGTGTGTGTGTACCTTTAGCAATACTAGCAGATAGTTTCTGTGTGTGTGTGTACCTTTAGCAATACTAGCAGATAGTTTCTGTGTGTGTGTGTACCTTTAGCAATACTAGCAGATAGTTTCTGTGTGTGTGTGTACCTTTAGCAATACTAGCAGATAGTTTCTGTGTGTGTGTGTACCTTTAGCAATACTAGCAGATAGTTTCTGTGTGTGTGTGTACCTTTAGCAATACTAGCAGATAGTTTCTGTGTGTGTGTGTGCATTTAGCAATACTAGCAGATAGCTTCTGTGTGTGTACCTTTAGCAATACTAGCAGATAGTTTCTGTGTGTGTACCTTTAGCAATACTAGCAGATAGTTTCTGTGTGTGTACCTTTAGCAATACTAGCAGATAGTTTCTGTGTGTGTGTACCTTTAGCAATACTAGCAGATAGTTTCTGTGTGTGTGTACCTTTAGCAATACTAGCAGATAGTTTCTGTGTGTGTGTACCTTTAGCAATACTAGCAGATAGTTTCTGTGTGTGTACCTTTAGCAATACTAACAGATAGTTTCTGTGTGTGTGTGTGTACCTTTAGCAATACTAGCAGATAGTTTCTGTGTGTGTGTGTGTACCTTTAGCAATACTAGCAGATAGTTTATGTGTGTGTGTACCTTTAGCAATACTAGCAGATAGTTTCTGTGTGTGTGTACCTTTAGCAATACTAGCAGATAGTTTCTGTGTGTGTGTACCTTTAGCAATACTAGCAGATAGTTTCTGTGTGTGTACCTTTAGCAATACTAACATATAGTTTCTGTGTGTGTACCTTTAGCAATACTAGCAGATAGTTTCTGTGTGTGTGTGTGTACCTTTAGCAATACTAGCAGATAGTTTCTGTGTGTGTGTGTACCTTTAGCAATACTAGCAGATAGTTTCTGTGTGTGTGTGTACCTTTAGCAATACTAGCAGATAGTTTCTGTGTGTGTGTGTACCTTTAGCAATACTAGCAGATAGTTTCTGTGTGTGTGTGTACCTTTAGCAATACTAGCAGATAGTTTCTGTGTGTGTGTGTACCTTTAGCAATACTAGCAGATAGTTTCTGTGTGTGTGTGTGCATTTAGCAATACTAGCAGATAGTTTCTGTGTGTGTACCTTTAGCAATACTAGCAGATAGTTTCTGTGTGTGTACCTTTAGCAATACTAGCAGATAGTTTCTGTGTGTGTGTGTGCCTTTAGCAATACTAGCAGATAGTTTCTGTGTGTGTACCTTTAGCAATACTAGCAGATAGTTTCTGTGTGTGTACCTTTAGCAATACTAGCAGATAGTTTCTGTGTGTGTACCTTTAGCAATACTAGCAGATAGTTTCTGTGTGTGTACCTTTAGCAATACTAGCAGATAGTTTCTGTGTGTGTACCTTTAGCAATACTAGCAGATAGTTTCTGTGTGTGTGTACCTTTAGCAATACTAGCAGATAGTTTCTGTGTGTGTGTACCTTTAGCAATACTAGCAGATAGTTTCTGTGTGTGTGTACCTTTAGCAATACTAGCAGATAGTTTCTGTGTGTGTACCTTTAGCAATACTAACAGATAGTTTCTGTGTGTGTACCTTTAGCAATACTAGCAGATAGTTTATGTGTGTGTGTGTGTGTACCTTTAGCAATACTAGCAGATAGTTTATGTGTGTGTGTGTGTACCTTTAGCAATACTAGCAGATAGTTTCTGTGTGTGTGTACCTTTAGCAATACTAGCAGATAGTTTCTGTGTGTGTACCTTTAGCAATACTAGCAGATAGTTTCTGTGTGTGTACCTTTAGCAATACTAACAGATAGTTTCTGTGTGTGTACCTTTAGCAATACTAGCAGATAGTTTATGTGTGTGTGTGTGTGTGTACCTTTAGCAATACTAGCAGATAGTTTATGTGTGTGTGTGTACCTTTAGCAATACTAGCAGATAGTTTCTGTGTGTGTGTACCTTTAGCAATACTAGCAGATAGTTTCTGTGTGTGTACCTTTAGCAATACTAGCAGATAGTTTCTGTGTGTGTACCTTTAGCAATACTAACAGATAGTTTCTGTGTGTGTACCTTTAGCAATACTAGCAGATAGTTTCTGTGTGTGTGTGTGTACCTTTAGCAATACTAGCAGATAGTTTATGTGTGTGTGTGTACCTTTAGCAATACTAGCAGATAGTTTCTGTGTGTGTGTGTACCTTTAGCAATACTAGCAGATCGTTTCTGTGTGTGTGTACCTTTAGCAATACTAGCAGATAGTTTATGTGTGTGTGTGTACCTTTAGCAATACTAGCAGATAGTTTCTGTGTGTGTGTGTACCTTTAGCAATACTAGCAGATAGTTTCTGTGTGTGTGTGTACCTTTAGCAATACTAGCAGATAGTTTCTGTGTGTGTGTGCCTTTAGCAATACTAGCAGATAGTTTCTGTGTGTGTACCTTTAGCAATACTAGCAGATAGTTTCTGTGTGTGTACCTTTAGCAATACTAGCAGATAGCTTCTGTGTGTGTACCTTTAGCAATACTAGCAGATAGTTTCTGTGTGTGTGTACCTTTAGCAATACTAGCAGATAGTTTCTGTGTGTGTGTACCTTTAGCAATACTAGCAGATAGTTTCTGTGTGTGTGTACCTTTAGCAATACTAGCAAATAGTTTCTGTGTGTGTACCTTTAGCAATAGTAGCAGATTGTTTCTGTGTGTGTACCTTTAGCAATAGTAGCAGATTGTTTCTGTGTGTGTACCTTTAGCAATACTAGCAGATTGTTTCTGTGTGTGTACCTTTAGCAATACTAGCAGATTGTTTCTGTGTGTGTACCTTTAGCAATACTAGCAGATTATTTATGTGTGTGTACCTTTAGCAATACTAGCAGATCGTTTCTGTGTGTGTGTGTGTACCTTTAGCAATACTAGCAGATAGTTTCAGTGTGTGTGTGTGTACCTTTAGCAATACTAGCAGATAGTTTCTGTGTGTGTGTACCTTTAGCAATACTAGCAGATAGTTTCTGTGTGTGTGTACCTTTAGCAATACTAGCAGATAGTTTATGTGTGTGTGTACCTTTAGCAATACTAGCAGATAGTTTCTGTGTGTGTACCTTTAGCAATACTAACATATAGTTTCTGTGTGTGTACCTTTAGCAATACTAGCAGATAGTTTCTGTGTGTGTGTGTGTACCTTTAGCAATACTAGCAGATAGTTTATGTGTGTGTGTGTACCTTTAGCAATACTAGCAGATAGTTTCTGTGTGTGTGTGTACCTTTAGCAATACTAGCAGATAGTTTCTGTGTGTGTGTGTACCTTTAGCAATACTAGCAGATAGTTTCTGTGTGTGTGTGTACCTTTAGCAATACTAGCAGATAGTTTCTGTGTGTGTGTGTACCTTTAGCAATACTAGCAGATAGTTTCTGTGTGTGTGTGTGCATTTAGCAATACTAGCAGATAGCTTCTGTGTGTGTACCTTTAGCAATACTAGCAGATAGTTTCTGTGTGTGTACCTTTAGCAATACTAGCAGATAGTTTCTGTGTGTGTACCTTTAGCAATACTAGCAGATAGTTTCTGTGTGTGTGTACCTTTAGCAATACTAGCAGATAGTTTCTGTGTGTGTGTACCTTTAGCAATACTAGCAGATAGTTTCTGTGTGTGTGTACCTTTAGCAATACTAGCAGATAGTTTCTGTGTGTGTACCTTTAGCAATACTAACAGATAGTTTCTGTGTGTGTACCTTTAGCAATACTAGCAGATCGTTTCTGTGTGTGTGTGTGTACCTTTAGCAATACTAGCAGATAGTTTCTGTGTGTGTGTGTGTACCTTTAGCAATACTAGCAGATAGTTTATGTGTGTGTGTACCTTTAGCAATACTAGCAGATAGTTTCTGTGTGTGTGTACCTTTAGCAATACTAGCAGATAGTTTCTGTGTGTGTGTACCTTTAGCAATACTAGCAGATAGTTTCTGTGTGTGTACCTTTAGCAATACTAACATATAGTTTCTGTGTGTGTACCTTTAGCAATACTAGCAGATAGTTTCTGTGTGTGTGTGTGTACCTTTAGCAATACTAGCAGATAGTTTCTGTGTGTGTGTGTACCTTTAGCAATACTAGCAGATAGTTTCTGTGTGTGTGTGTACCTTTAGCAATACTAGCAGATAGTTTCTGTGTGTGTGTGTACCTTTAGCAATACTAGCAGATAGTTTCTGTGTGTGTGTGTACCTTTAGCAATACTAGCAGATAGTTTCTGTGTGTGTGTGTACCTTTAGCAATACTAGCAGATAGTTTCTGTGTGTGTGTGTGCATTTAGCAATACTAGCAGATAGTTTCTGTGTGTGTACCTTTAGCAATACTAGCAGATAGTTTCTGTGTGTGTACCTTTAGCAATACTAGCAGATAGTTTCTGTGTGTGTGTGTGCCTTTAGCAATACTAGCAGATAGTTTCTGTGTGTGTACCTTTAGCAATACTAGCAGATAGTTTCTGTGTGTGTACCTTTAGCAATACTAGCAGATAGCTTCTGTGTGTGTACCTTTAGCAATACTAGCAGATAGTTTCTGTGTGTGTACCTTTAGCAATACTAGCAGATAGTTTCTGTGTGTGTGTACCTTTAGCAATACTAGCAGATAGTTTCTGTGTGTGTGTACCTTTAGCAATACTAGCAGATAGTTTCTGTGTGTGTACCTTTAGCAATACTAACAGATAGTTTCTGTGTGTGTACCTTTAGCAATACTAGCAGATAGTTTATGTGTGTGTGTGTGTGTGTACCTTTAGCAATACTAGCAGATAGTTTATGTGTGTGTGTGTGTACCTTTAGCAATACTAGCAGATAGTTTCTGTGTGTGTGTACCTTTAGCAATACTAGCAGATAGTTTCTGTGTGTGTACCTTTAGCAATACTAGCAGATAGTTTCTGTGTGTGTACCTTTAGCAATACTAACAGATAGTTTCTGTGTGTGTACCTTTAGCAATACTAGCAGATAGTTTCTGTGTGTGTGTGTGTACCTTTAGCAATACTAGCAGATAGTTTATGTGTGTGTGTGTACCTTTAGCAATACTAGCAGATAGTTTCTGTGTGTGTGTGTACCTTTAGCAATACTAGCAGATAGTTTCTGTGTGTGTGTGTACCTTTAGCAATACTAGCAGATAGTTTCTGTGTGTGTGTGTACCTTTAGCAATACTAGCAGATAGTTTCTGTGTGTGTGTGTACCTTTAGCAATACTAGCAGATAGTTTCTGTGTGTGTGTGTACCTTTAGCAATACTAGCAGATAGTTTCTGTGTGTGTGTGTACCTTTAGCAATACTAGCAGATAGTTTCTGTGTGTGTGTGCCTTTAGCAATACTAGCAGATAGTTTATGTGTGTGTACCTTTAGCAATACTAGCAGATAGTTTCTGTGTGTGTACCTTTAGCAATACTAGCAGATAGTTTCTGTGTGTGTACCTTTAGCAATACTAGCAGATAGTTTCTGTGTGTGTGTACCTTTAGCAATACTAGCAGATAGTTTTTGTGTGTGTGTACCTTTAGCAATACTAGCAGATAGTTTCTGTGTGTGTGTACCTTTAGCAATACTAGCAGATAGTTTCTGTGTGTGTACCTTTAGCAATACTAACAGATAGTTTCTGTGTGTGTACCTTTAGCAATACTAGCAGATAGTTTATGTGTGTGTGTGTGTGTGTACCTTTAGCAATACTAGCAGATAGTTTATGTGTGTGTGTGTGTACCTTTAGCAATACTAGCAGATAGTTTCTGTGTGTGTGTACCTTTAGCAATACTAGCAGATAGTTTCTGTGTGTGTACCTTTAGCAATACTAGCAGATAGTTTCTGTGTGTGTACCTTTAGCAATACTAACAGATAGTTTCTGTGTGTGTACCTTTAGCAATACTAGCAGATAGTTTCTGTGTGTGTGTGTGTACCTTTAGCAATACTAGCAGATAGTTTATGTGTGTGTGTGTACCTTTAGCAATACTAGCAGATAGTTTATGTGTGTGTGTGTACCTTTAGCAATACTAGCAGATAGTTTCTGTGTGTGTGTGTACCTTTAGCAATACTAGCAGATAGTTTATGTGTGTGTGTGTACCTTTAGCAATACTAGCAGATAGTTTCTGTGTGTGTGTGTACCTTTAGCAATACTAGCAGATAGTTTCTGTGTGTGTGTGTACCTTTAGCAATACTAGCAGATAGTTTCTGTGTGTGTGTGCCTTTAGCAATACTAGCAGATAGTTTCTGTGTGTGTACCTTTAGCAATACTAGCAGATAGTTTCTGTGTGTGTACCTTTAGCAATACTAGCAGATAGCTTCTGTGTGTGTACCTTTAGCAATACTAGCAGATAGTTTCTGTGTGTGTGTACCTTTAGCAATACTAGCAGATAGTTTCTGTGTGTGTGTACCTTTAGCAATACTAGCAGATAGTTTCTGTGTGTGTGTACCTTTAGCAATACTAGCAAATAGTTTCTGTGTGTGTACCTTTAGCAATAGTAGCAGATTGTTTCTGTGTGTGTACCTTTAGCAATAGTAGCAGATTGTTTCTGTGTGTGTACCTTTAGCAATACTAGCAGATTGTTTCTGTGTGTGTACCTTTAGCAATACTAGCAGATTGTTTCTGTGTGTGTACCTTTAGCAATACTAGCAGATTATTTATGTGTGTGTACCTTTAGCAATACTAGCAGATAGTTTCTGTGTGTGTGTGTACCTTTAGCAATACTAGCAGATAGTTTCTGTGTGTGTGTGTACCTTTAGCAATACTAGCAGATAGTTTCTGTGTGTGTGTGTACCTTTAGCAATACTAGCAGATAGTTTCTGTGTGTGTGTGTACCTTTAGCAATACTAGCAGATAGTTTGTGTGTGTGTGTGTACCTTTAGCAATACTAGCAGATAGTTTCTGTGTGTGTGTGTGCCTTTAGCAATACTAGCAGATAGTTTCTGTGTGTGTACCTTTAGCAATACTAGCAGATAGTTTCTGTGTGTGTACCTTTAGCAATACTAGCAGATAGCTTCTGTGTGTGTACCTTTAGCAATACTAGCAGATAGTTTCTGTGTGTGTACCTTTAGCAATACTAGCAGATAGTTTCTGTGTGTGTACCTTTAGCAATACTAGCAGATAGTTTCTGTGTGTGTGTACCTTTAGCAATACTAGCAGATAGTTTCTGTGTGTGTGTACCTTTAGCAATACTAGCAGATAGTTTCTGTGTGTGTGTACCTTTAGCAATACTAGCAGATAGTTTCTGTGTGTGTACCTTTAGCAATACTAGCAGATAGTTTCTGTGTGTGTACCTTTAGCAATACTAACAGATAGTTTCTGTGTGTGTACCTTTAGCAATACTAGCAGATAGTTTCTGTGTGTGTGTGTGTACCTTTAGCAATACTAGCAGATAGTTTATGTGTGTGTGTGTACCTTTAGCAATACTAGCAGATAGTTTCTGTGTGTGTGTGTACCTTTAGCAATACTAGCAGATAGTTTCTGTGTGTGTGTGTACCTTTAGCAATACTAGCAGATAGTTTCTGTGTGTGTGTGTACCTTTAGCAATACTAGCAGATAGTTTCTGTGTGTGTGTGTACCTTTAGCAATACTAGCAGATAGTTTCTGTGTGTGTGTGTACCTTTAGCAATACTAGCAGATAGTTTCTGTGTGTGTGTGTACCTTTAGCAATACTAGCAGATAGTTTCTGTGTGTGTGTGCCTTTAGCAATACTAGCAGATAGTTTATGTGTGTGTACCTTTAGCAATACTAGCAGATAGTTTCTGTGTGTGTACCTTTAGCAATACTAGCAGATAGTTTCTGTGTGTGTACCTTTAGCAATACTAGCAGATAGTTTCTGTGTGTGTGTACCTTTAGCAATACTAGCAGATAGTTTTTGTGTGTGTGTACCTTTAGCAATACTAGCAGATAGTTTCTGTGTGTGTGTACCTTTAGCAATACTAGCAGATAGTTTCTGTGTGTGTACCTTTAGCAATACTAACAGATAGTTTCTGTGTGTGTACCTTTAGCAATACTAGCAGATAGTTTATGTGTGTGTGTGTGTGTGTACCTTTAGCAATACTAGCAGATAGTTTATGTGTGTGTGTGTGTACCTTTAGCAATACTAGCAGATAGTTTCTGTGTGTGTGTACCTTTAGCAATACTAGCAGATAGTTTCTGTGTGTGTACCTTTAGCAATACTAGCAGATAGTTTCTGTGTGTGTACCTTTAGCAATACTAACAGATAGTTTCTGTGTGTGTACCTTTAGCAATACTAGCAGATAGTTTCTGTGTGTGTGTGTGTACCTTTAGCAATACTAGCAGATAGTTTATGTGTGTGTGTGTACCTTTAGCAATACTAGCAGATAGTTTATGTGTGTGTGTGTACCTTTAGCAATACTAGCAGATAGTTTCTGTGTGTGTGTGTACCTTTAGCAATACTAGCAGATAGTTTATGTGTGTGTGTGTACCTTTAGCAATACTAGCAGATAGTTTCTGTGTGTGTGTGTACCTTTAGCAATACTAGCAGATAGTTTCTGTGTGTGTGTGTACCTTTAGCAATACTAGCAGATAGTTTCTGTGTGTGTGTGCCTTTAGCAATACTAGCAGATAGTTTCTGTGTGTGTACCTTTAGCAATACTAGCAGATAGTTTCTGTGTGTGTACCTTTAGCAATACTAGCAGATAGCTTCTGTGTGTGTACCTTTAGCAATACTAGCAGATAGTTTCTGTGTGTGTGTACCTTTAGCAATACTAGCAGATAGTTTCTGTGTGTGTGTACCTTTAGCAATACTAGCAGATAGTTTCTGTGTGTGTGTACCTTTAGCAATACTAGCAAATAGTTTCTGTGTGTGTACCTTTAGCAATAGTAGCAGATTGTTTCTGTGTGTGTACCTTTAGCAATAGTAGCAGATTGTTTCTGTGTGTGTACCTTTAGCAATACTAGCAGATTGTTTCTGTGTGTGTACCTTTAGCAATACTAGCAGATTGTTTCTGTGTGTGTACCTTTAGCAATACTAGCAGATTATTTCTGTGTGTGTACCTTTAGCAATACTAGCAGATAGTTTCTGTGTGTGTGTGTACCTTTAGCAATACTAGCAGATAGTTTCTGTGTGTGTGTGTACCTTTAGCAATACTAGCAGATAGTTTCTGTGTGTGTGTGTACCTTTAGCAATACTAGCAGATAGTTTCTGTGTGTGTGTGTACCTTTAGCAATACTAGCAGATAGTTTGTGTGTGTGTGTGTACCTTTAGCAATACTAGCAGATAGTTTCTGTGTGTGTGTGTGCCTTTAGCAATACTAGCAGATAGTTTCTGTGTGTGTACCTTTAGCAATACTAGCAGATAGTTTCTGTGTGTGTACCTTTAGCAATACTAGCAGATAGCTTCTGTGTGTGTACCTTTAGCAATACTAGCAGATAGTTTCTGTGTGTGTACCTTTAGCAATACTAGCAGATAGTTTCTGTGTGTGTACCTTTAGCAATACTAGCAGATAGTTTCTGTGTGTGTGTACCTTTAGCAATACTAGCAGATAGTTTCTGTGTGTGTGTACCTTTAGCAATACTAGCAGATAGTTTCTGTGTGTGTGTACCTTTAGCAATACTAGCAGATAGTTTATGTGTGTGTACCTTTAGCAATAGTAGCAGATTGTTTCTGTGTGTGTACCTTTAGCAATACTAGCAGATTGTTTCTGTGTGTGTACCTTTAGCAATACTAGCAGATTGTTTCTGTGTGTGTACCTTTAGCAATACTAGCAGATTGTTTCTGTGTGTGTACCTTTAGCAATACTAGCAGATTGTTTCTGTGTGTGTACCTTTAGCAATACTAGCAGATTGTTTCTGTGTGTGTACCTTTAGCAATACTAGCAGATTGTTTCTGTGTGTGTACCTTTAGCAATACTAGCAGATTGTTTCTGTGTGTGTACCTTTAGCAATACTAGCAGATTGTTTCTGTGTGTGTACTTTTAGCAATACCATAGAATGTATAACAAATCTAAACATATAGCCCAACGTTTGAATTACAACTAAAGTTGCATAAATAACTCTAAATTAAGTATATAGGAGGACCTGTTTCTTTGTTAAACGCTCAACACAGAATAGCCACATATGCTCACTCCCTCAAATCATTTGGAGAAAATATCCTTTCTATTTTATTCAGCTATGTTCAATTGTATTCTTCATACTATAAAATAATAAAAAATAATGCCACGGAATTCTAAGCAAATCTTGTTTGCTAAATGAACTAGTGTAGCCCACAGCCATATGGCACAGCCAGATCAGGGCCTAACATAAGGACAACTCAGAGTATGCTATTCTGTTCTTCTGAAATAGACTACATTTTCTTCATATCATGTTTCTATAGACCTGTCTAAAATAAATAACGGATTTATTGTGATGGTGTAGGCTATATTAACTGGATCTATTAGACTTTTTTCAATGTAGATGTTGCAAAGGTCTGCATCAGTGGCTTGTAGGTTAAGCGTGGAAGCCAGGAGATGCTAAATGTGTTTACCGGTATGTTAATTAACGGTCAATTACCGAGAGACTGGCAGTTATTTGCTTGACAATCACCGGCTGACAACATTTCATGACCGCCACAGCCCTAATCTGACCCAATGTCTATAAAAACAATTAATGACAAACACACAAACGTGTTTTCTTCAAAACACGTTTGTGTGTTTGTCATTAACTGTTGCGTGTGTTGATGTGTGTGTTGGTGTGTTTGTTGATGTGTGTGTTCGTGTGTGTGTTCTAGGAGTGTTGTATTTGGAATAGTTACCACACACTGAACAGAACAGGGAAGTGTTGTATTTTTTTGGAGAAGTGAAAAATACTTTGGCTAACTATGACAGTGTGTGTGTGCGTGTCTGTGTCTGTGTCTGTGTGTGTGTGTGTGTGTGTGTGTGTGTTTGTTTCTGTGTGTGTTTGTTTCTGTGTGTGTGTGTGTGTGTGTGTGTCTGTGTGTCTTTGTGTGGTGTGGTGTTATGTGTGTGTGTGTGTGTGTGGTGTGGTGTAATGTGTGTGTGTGTAACCATGCAGTCTAACAGGTAGAGTGAATGCAGATAGTTTCTCTGTCACCTTTAGCAACACTAGCAGATTGTTTCTGTGTGTGTACCTTTAGCAATACTAGCAGATAGTTTCTGTGTGTGTACCTTTAGCAATACTAGCAGATAGTTTCTGTGTGTGTACCTTTAGCAATACTAGCAGATAGTTTCTGTGTGTGTACCTTTAGCAATACTAGCAGATAGTTTCTGTGTGTGTACCTTTAGCAATAGTAGCAGATAGTTTCTGTGTGTGTACCTTTAGCAATACTAGCAGATAGTTTCTGTGTGTGTACCTTTAGCAATACTAGCAGATAGTTTCTGTGTGTGTACCTTTAGCAATATTAGCAGATAGTTTCTGTGTGTGTACCTTTAGCAATAGTAGCAGATAGTTTATGTGTGTGTACCTTTAGCGTTACTAGCAGATAGTTTCTGTGTGTGTACCTTTAGCAATACTAGCAGATAGTTTCTGTGTGTGTACCTTTAGCAATACTAGCAGATAGTTTCTGTGTGTGTACCTTTAGCAATACTAGCAGATAGTTTCTGTGTGTGTACCTTTAGCAATACTAGCAGATAGTTTCTGTGTGTGTACCTTTAGCAATACTAGCAGATAGTTTCTGTGTGTGTACCTTTAGCAATAGTAGCAGATAGTTTCTGTGTGTGTACCTTTAGCAATACTAGCAGATAGTTTATGTGTGTGTACCTTTAGCAATACTAGCAGATAGTTTCTGTGTGTGTACCTTTAGCAATACTAGCAGATTGTTTCTGTGTGTGTACCTTTAGCAATACTAGCAGATAGTTTATGTGTGTGTACCTTTAGCAATACTAGCAGATAGTTTCTGTGTGTGTACCTTTAGCAATACTAGCAGATAGTTTCTGTGTGTGTACCTTTAGCAATACTAGCAGATAGTTTCTGTGTGTGTACCTTTAGCAATACTAGCAGATAGTTTATGTGTGTGTACCTTTAGCAATACTAGCAGATAGTTTATGTGTGTGTACCTTTAGCAATACTAGCAGGTAGTTTCTGTGTGTGTACCTTTAGCAACACTAGCAGATAGTTTCTGTGTGTGTACCTTTAGCAATACTAGCAGATCGTTTCTGTGTGTGTACCTTTAGCAATACTAGCAGATTGTTTCTGTGTGTGTACCTTTAGCAATACTAGCAGATAGTTTCTGTGTGTGTACCTTTAGCAATACTAGCAGATAGTTTCTGTGTGTGTACCTTTAGCAATACTAGCAGATAGTTTCTGTGTGTGTGTGTACCTTTAGCAATACTAGCAGATAGTTTCTGTGTGTGTGTGTACCTTTAGCAATACTAGCAGATAGTTTCTGTGTGTGTGTGTACCTTTAGCAATACTAGCAGATAGTTTCTGTGTGTGTGTGTGTGTACCTTTAGCAATACTAGCAGATAGTTTCTGTGTGTGTGTGTACCTTTAGCAATACTAGCAGATAGTTTCTGTGTGTGTGTGTACCTTTAGCAATACTAGCAGATAGTTTCTGTGTGTGTACCTTTAGCAATACTAGCAGATAGTTTCTGTGTGTGTACCTTTAGCAATACTAGCAGATAGTTTCTGTGTGTGTACCTTTAGCAATACTAGCAGATAGTTTCTGTGTGTGTGTACCTTTAGCAATACTAGCAGATTGTTTCTGTGTGTGTACCTTTAGCAATACTAGCAGATAGTTTCTGTGTGTGTACCTTTAGCAATAGTAGCAGATTGTTTCTGTGTGTGCGCGTACGTGGGTCAGTGTTGGGGTAACGTTACAGTAACATTACTTTTTGCGGTAATGAGTAATTTACATTTTACATTTTAGTCATTTAGCAGACGCTCTTATCCAGAGCGACTTACAGTTAGCACATACATTATTTTTTTATAGAACCCACAACCCTGGCGTTGCAAACGCCATGCTCTACCAACTGAGCTACATCCCCTGCCGGCCATTCCCTCCCCTACCCTGGACGACGCTGGGCCAATTGCGTGGCCGGCTACGACAGAGCCTGGATTCGAACCAGCGCCTTAGACCACTGCGCCACTCGGGTAATAACGGAGTACTGTTCCAATTTGAGAAAATATTTTACAGTTACTGATCAAAGATGGTCGCCGTTACTTTTGCTATCATTCCCTTCCTATAACAGTTATTGCTCCAAATAAATATTTGATCATTATTCCCTCTCTATTGTCACAATATTTAAAAATCCCCCTGCCCCAGATTCTAATTGTTTTCATCCTGAGTCTGACATCCTCTGCTTGCAGAGACATGAAAATGGTATCCATGAGTTCATCTGACTCTGGGGAAGTAGAAAAAGGGTTTAATTGCCCAAATCTCAGACTATCCATTTTATGGAGTACGTACACAGCCCAAAGAGACTAGAGCATTTTTTATTTATTAGGGAAAACAAATGTATGTGTTTGCCACTAACAGTATTCAGTCGGGTCAGATACATACAGATCAAGTTAGGCGATGTGCAAACAGGGAAGTGGCATCATTTCATTCCAATTCTAGGTTCAACTCTACAATACACAACTAAAGGACTCAATCATATGATAAAGGCTATTCCCTGTCTTACAGCATAGAAGGCACTTTAATGAGTAGATAATCCATTTAAATTCCAGTCAATTCAGGAAGTACACTGAAATTCCAATTCTCTCCGATGCTTTTCAATGAGGAACATTTGGAATTGGAATTTGGTTTACTTTCTGAAGTGACTAGAATTGAAATGGAATTGACCCCAACCCTGGACATAATACAGATTCAATGTGTTACTAATGAGTGAGTCTAAGTTATTACTCAGCTTCCCTTTTCAAGGGCTTGGACTGATGCACGATAGCAACCAAAGCCCATGTAAGTCCGTTTAGAACATTCCATCATTGGTTACTCTGAGAGTTCCTCATATTGCCATTGGCTGCGGCCTCAGGGCCTATGGTGCCAACCTATTTCTACTATTTCCTTTATTACTAATAGGGATAGGCCAAATGGGGCAGTTCTATCACAGGAGGTTAATTAGGGAGGACGGGCTCGTGGTAATGGCTGGAGTGGAATGGTATCAAATACAACAAACACATGGTTTCCATTCGTTCCGTTCCAGACATTATTGTGAGTCGTTCTCCCCTCAGCAGCCTCCACTGAGCTCTATGCAGTCTTATAGCCATACCAACTATATCAATATCAACCATCAGACAGGGCCTGCAACCGCCTATTGAACGTAGCCTGTTTGAGTTGGAGACTCCATGTGACTAAAAATCTTAAAAGGCCTTGGGATGATGCATCTGAACATTACGAGCTTACTTCCTAAACTGGATTACATCAAGATCTTGGCTATGCAGACGAATCTGGACATTCTGGTATTGACTGAAACTTGGATCTCTGGGGACATTCTGGACATTAATATTGACGGTTATAATGTGTTCAGAGCTGATTTCCCTTGCTAAATTTTTTTTGCTACTATCTTTAAGCCTTTGTTTGGGGAAAAATGTATCCATAACTGTTATAGGGGTCTACCGTCCTCCCTCGGCTAACCTTTGTGCGCTCGAGGAGTTAACTACCTTGTTGTCTTCTTTTACTGAATCAGAAGTTATTATCCTGGGTGACCTAAATTATGATTGGGAAATGCAGCCTTCAGACAATCTAAAAGACATGTGTAATGATCTAAACCTAACCCAGCTGGTGACTAAGCCTACATGGCCCAACCCTAGAGATCCTTAAAAGTCAACTCTGATTGATCTTATTTGAACGAATACACCAGATAAATATGTTTCTACTGGTGTCTTCGCCCAAGATATTAGTGACCATTGCCCAAGCTGTTTGTGTTAGAGATGCGAGAATTCAAAAATCGAAGCCTCACGTCATCACAAAGAGGAACTTCAGTGAACATGTTTTTTTACATTATCTTTATTTTAGTGACCTTGATTGTATTTCAGCTATCCCTGAACCTGATTTAGCTTTCAGCCTTTTTGTAGATGTCTTCAATACTGTTGTGGATGATCCCTCCAAAATGTAAGGGTTAAAGGTAGATTGAATGCCTGGTACACTCCGGAATTATCAGAAGTCATTCATAAAAGAGATGACGCTTGGGTCAAGGCCAGGAACACAGGCTTAGGCCTGGACTGGCAAGCTTTTAAGCAACTGAGGAATCATTGTGTAAGACAATTCAGAAAGGCTAAATCTGATTATTATGTAACCGCTCTTTCGGATTATAATGGGAACCCTGCTAAATTCTGGAAAACTGTCAAATTCCTAAAGGGTTCTTCCTCCTCTCTGCCACAACAAATTAATTCAGACACGGGCCTAATTATAGACAAAAAATGCCATCGTTGATGCATTTAATCACCATTTTATTTGAAAATAACTTCTAAGCCTATTCACAATGATATTGGGCTGGATGCTGATAGGGGAAACTTGCTGAATGATCAGAGAAATTATACTCAAACCTTTTCTTTTAGGCTATTTACAGAAAAAGAAGTCCTGGATGCTTTTGATAGCAATAGACAACAATAAATCCACTGAGGCCGACCAATTGAATCCTGGTCTGCTTCAGTGTGCAGCACCCATTATTGTTGGCTCAATAACCCAAATGTTTTATTTAACATTGTTATCAGGAAATATTCCAAAAGTATGGAAATCAGCTCTTGTGCTGCCACTCCATAAGGGCGGGGATAGTAGTGATCTTAATAATTATCGCCCCATTTCAAGGCTTCCTTGTCTAGCTAAGATTCTTGAATCCTTGGTAAATGTACAACTCCGCTCTTTTTTTCCACTGAGAAATGTATTTTGAATGTAAACCAATCAGGGTTTAGGCCTGGCCATAGCACTATTACAGCAACCACTTTAGTTGTTAATGATCTTGTCAACGCTTTAGACACTAAAATGAAATGTGCTGCTTTGTTTGTGGACCTGTCAAAAGCTTTTGATACTGTTGATCATGCTATTTTATTGAATAAGTTGTCCTCGATAGGCCTGAGCTCTGACACCTGTTCATGGTTTCCGGATTATCTATTCTAGTGACAGAACTCAGGCCATCGTGATTGATGGGGTTAAGTCTGAATTTCTTGAAGTTGGGCCTCCTGTAGCTCAGTTGGTAGAGCATGGTGCTTGCAACGCCAGGGTTGTGGGTTCGATTCCCACGGGGGGGGCCAGTATGAAAAATGTATGCACTCACTAACTGTCAGTCGCTCTGGATAAGAGCTAAATGACTAAAATGTCAAATGTAAGTACATGAAGGTGTTCCGCAGGGGTCGATACTACGACCTGTTCTTTTCACTATTTCTAAAATGTCATCTATAAGCGGATGATACTATTATGTACGGAATGGCCCCAGCTGCTGACCTGGCTGTGACAAGGCAACAGTCCCATTTTGCAGTTGTGCAGGAAGCCCTTACTGATTAAAAAAATTGTACTTAATACGCGCAAAACGAAATACATTTTGTAATCAAGTTCTCGTAAGCTTGTCTAAAATGGATTACATCTTTACTCACCGGATGGTTCTATAATAGAACGAGTCCCTGCATACAAATATTTTGGTATTTGGATTGACAATGATTTATCATTTCAAAAACATACGACTGAGATTGTTAAGAAACTACGATTGTTTCTGTAAAAAAAAAAAAAAAAAAAAAGTTAATATCTGGTCTCGCTCTAGTCAGCAGGAAGCAGATTGTGCAGTCAGCCTTTCTACCTGTTGTTATGGTGATACTATTTATCAGCCTTTCTACCTGTTGGTGATTATGGTGATACTATTTATCAGCCTTTCTACCTGTTGTTGATTATGGTGATACTATTTATCAGCCTTTCTACCTGTTGTTGATTATGGTGATACTATTTATCAGCCTTTCTACCTGTTGGTGATTATGGTGATACTATTTATCAGCCTTTCTACCTGTTGGTGATTATGGTGATACTATTTATCAGCCTTTTTACCTGTTGGTGATTGTGGTGATACTATTTATCAGCCTTTCTACCTGTTGTTATGGTGATACTATTTATCAGCCTTTCTACCTGTTGTTGATTATGGTGATACTATTTATCAGCCTTTCTACCTGTTGGTGATTATGGTGATACTATTTATCAGCCTTTCTACCTGTTGGTGATTATGGTGATACTATTTATCAGCCTTTCTACCGGTTGTTGATTATGGTGATACTATTTATCAGTGTCACGATCGTCATAATGATTGGACCAAGGCGCAGCGTGATATGCGTACATCTTTTTTAATAGTGTACTGGCAACACGATACAAAATACAAAACAACCAAACGAAACGTGAAGTCCTCGGTTAACAACACAAACCAACACGGAACAAGATCCCACCAAACACAAGTGCACAACAGGCTGCCTAAGTATGGTTCCCAATCAGAGACAACAAGCAACAGCTGATTCTCGTTGCCTCTGATTGAGAACCACCCCGGCCAACCTAGAAAACACATGAACTAGAAACTGAACATAGAACACAAAATATAGATCCTACACACCCTGGCTCAACATATAAGAGACCCCAGAGCCAGGGCGTGACAGTACCCCCCCCCCCCAAAGGCGCGGACTGCGACCGCGCCAACATAAACCCAACAGGGGAGGGGCCGGGTGGGCATTCCACCTCGGAGGCGGATCCGGCTCCGGGCGTGACCACCACCCTCTAACAACCCCCCCGTAGCGCCCCTGGTCTGGTCTGGCCCCGCTGGCTGGAGCTGGACTGGACATCGGTGGAGCGGATTGCTTAGGCTCCGGTGTGGAGCAGCTGACCGGTACCTGACCAGGCACCGGTGAAACAGGCACGGGCTGTGCCGGACTGACGACGCGCACCACAGGCTTGGTGCGGGGAGCAGGGACGAGCCGGACCGGGCTGGCGACGCGCACCACTGGCTTGGTGCGGGGAGCAGGAACAGGCCGGGCCGGGCTGACGACGCGCACCATTGGCTTGGTGCGGGGAGCAGGAATGGGCCGGACCGGGCTGACGAAGCGCACCACAGGCTTGGTGCGGGGAGCAGGAACAGGCCGGGCCGGGCTGGCGACGCGCACCATTGGCTTGGTGCGAGGGGCAGGAACAGGCCGGGCCGGGCTGGCGACGCGCACCATTGGCTTGGTGCGAGGGGCAGGAACAGGCCGGGCCGGGCTGGCGACGCGCACCACAGGCTTGGTGCGAGCGGCAGGAACAGGCCGGGCCGGCGACGCGCATCACAGGCTTGGTGCGAAGGACAGGAACAGGCCGGACCGTACTGGGAACACACACCACTGGCCTTGTGTGGGGATCAGGAACGGGCCGGACCGGACTGGTAACACACCTCAGTACCTCTCGCCGTGCCTCTACACTCTCCTTCCCTCTACTGACCAATGGCCCCCGTAACCTGGTGGCCTTCTCTCCTCGTCCACAAACTCGCCCTTTATCTGCCTCCAGCAGCCCCGTCCTCCGTGATCTGCCCCCAACCGAGGAGGACATCCACTAACGTTACCTCCGGCGTTTGCTCCTGGACACGCTGCTTGGTCCTGTATTGGTGGGATCTTCTGTCCTGATCGTCATAATGATTGGACCAAGGCGCAGCGTGATATGCGTACATCTTTTTAATAGTGTACTGGCAACACGATACAAAATACAAAACAACCCAACGAAACGTGAAGTCCTCGGTTAACAACACAAACCAACACGGAACAAGATCACACCAAACACAAGTGCACAACAGGCTGCCTAAGTATGGTCCCCAATCAGAGACAACAAGCAACAGCTGATTCTCGTTGCCTCTGATTGAGAACCACCCCGGCCAACCTAGAAAACACATGAACTAGAAACTGAACATAGAACACAAAACATAGACCCTACACACCCTGGCTCAACATATAAGAGTCCCCAGAGCCAGGGCGTGACAATCAGCCTTTCTACCCGTTGTTGATTATGGTGATACTATTTATCAGCCTTTCTACCTGTTGTTGATTATGGTGATACTATTTATCAGCCTTTCTACCTGTTGTTGATTATGGTGATACTATTTATCAGCCTTTCTACCTGTCGTTGATTATGGTGATACTATTTATCAGCCTTTCTACCTGTTGTTGATTATGGTGATACTATTTATCAGCCTTTCTACCTGTTGATTATGGTGATACTATTTATCAGCCTTTCTACCTGTTGTTATGGTGATACTATTTATCAGCCTTTCTACCTGTTGTTATGGTGATACTATTTATCAGCCTTTCTACCTGTTGTTATGGTGATACTATTTATCAGCCTTTCTACCTATTGGTGATTATGGTGATACTATTTATCAGCCTTTCTACCTGTTGTTATGGTGATACTATTTATCAGCCTTTCTACCTGTTGATTATGGTGATACTATTTATCAGCCTTTCTACCTGTTGTTATGGTGATACTATTTATCAGCCTTTCTACCTATTGGTGATTATGGTGATACTATTTATCAGCCTTTCTACCTGTTGTTATGGTGATACTATTTATCAAAGTGCAGCTGCCTCTCCTCCTAAACCCCGTGATTCTGTTTTTCATAGCGACCTTCTTTTTATCACAAGAGACAGTTTTATTACTCGTCATTGTGTTCTTTACCAAAAGGTCGGCTGGACCTCTTTGAAGACACGTAGATCACATCATTACACTCTTTTTGTTTACAAAGCCCTGCTCCACAAACTTCCGACTTACCTAACATCACTGTTAAGATTTAAAATGACAAGTTATCAAACCTGTTCACAGGGTTGGTTAACTCTGGAGACTCCTTTGGTGTCCAGAGAGTTAGGTAAATCAGCATTTAATTTCCATGCTCCTTACGTGTGGAATGATCTACAATATACTTTAAAATTGGAGGAATTTGGTGCCTTCTAGGCCATTTCAGACGGTTGTTAGGGGACCTTTTTACAGAAGAATGTGTCTGTTTTTTATGATTGTGTTTTGCTTTTCGTGTATTGTTGTGTATAATAATGTGTATTTTAATGTGTATATGAATGTGTAGTTTAATGTGTTTATTGTATTTTGATATGTATTGTGGTGCTATACAGGACTAATCTGGAAAAGAGACCTTGGTCTCAGCATTGACTTCCTGTCAAAATAAAGGTTAAATAAAAATAAATGCATACATTATAGGTGCAACCTGCAGTTCAAACAACAACAAAGCCATCACCCCACCACTGTTTCGGTTATGTCACGCCCTGGCCTTGAGAGGCCGGTCGTCTTTAGTTAGTTTGGTCAGGGCGTGAGGATCTATGTTAGAATTTCTATGTTTAGGATCTAGATATGTATTTCTAGGTTTGGCCGGGTGTGATTCACAATCAGAGGCAGCTGTCGCTCGTTGTCTCTGATTGGGGATCATACTTTAGTAGCCTGTTTGCCTACCTTAGTTGTGGGATCTTGTTTATGTTCCGTGTTAGGCTGGTATGTGTTTAGCCTGAGGACTTCACGTTACGTTGTTTCTTGTTTTGTTTATTGAGTTAAATAAACATGTACGCTTTTCACGCTGCACCTTGGTCTGACCCGTCTCTCAACGTTCGTGACAGGTTAATAGCTGAGGGATGGGGCTGGAGAAATGTAACCATAGTTTTTAACATGTTTTGAGGCTATACAGTGTTTGTTTACAATTACCTTGTTTACAAGCAATGTTGTAAAACAAGTTTATATTTTGGGTTCTGATAGGGTTACACAGTTGAACTAAGCTCATGAGGCATTAATTAAGCAGTGAGGCCTGACGTGGTGTGGTATATTGGCCATATACCACAAACCCCTGAGGTGCGTTATTGCTATTATAAATTTGTTAGGTTACCAACACAAAAATAAAGTATTTTTGGGTCATATCCCCGGTATATTTGTCTGATATACACACGGCTGAAATGCTGTTTCAGCCAATCAGGATCCAGGACCCAAACTACCAGGTTTATACCAATTATACTCTCCATAAATCAATAGCTATACAGTGGGGGAAAAAAGTATTTAGTCAGCCACCAATTGTGCAAGTTCTCCCACTTAAAAAGATGAGAGAGGCCTGTAATTTTCATCATAGGTACACGTCAACTATGACAGACAAATTGAGAAAAAGAAATCCAGAAAATCACATTGTAGGATTTTAATGAATTTATTTGCAAATTATTGTGGAAAATAAGTATTTGGTCACCTACAAACAAGCAAGATTTCTGGCTCTCACAGACCTGTAACTTCTTCTTTAAGAGGCTCCTCTGTCCTCCACTCGTTACCTGTATTAATGGCACCTGTTTGAACTTGTTATCAGTATAAAATACACCTGTCCACAACCTCAAACAGTCACACTCCAAACTCCACTATGGCCAAGACCAAAGAGCTGTCAAAGGACACCAGAAACAAAATTGTAGATCTGCACCAGGCTGGTAAGACTGAATCTGCAATAGGTAAGCAGCTTGGTTTGAAGAAATCAACTGTGGGAGCAATTATTAGGAAATGGAAGACATACAAGACCACTGATAATCTCCCTCGATCTGGGGCTCCATGCAAGATCTCACCCAGTGGGGTCAAAATGATCACAAGAACGGTGAGCAAAAATCCCAGAACCACACGGGGGGATCTAGTGAATGACCTTCAGAGAGCTGGGACCAAAGTAACAAAGCCTACCATCAGTAACACACTACGCCGCCAGGGACTCAAATCCTGCAGTGCCAGATGTGTCCCCCTGCTTAAGCCAGTACATGTCCAGGCCCGTCTGAAGTTTGCTAGAGTGCATTTGGATGATCCAGAAGAGGATTGGGAGAATGTCATATGGTCAGATGAAACCAAAATAGAACTTTTTGGTAAAAACTCAACTCGTCGTGTTTGGAGTACAAAGAATGCTGAGTTGCATCCAAAGAACACCATACCTACTGTGAAGCATGGGGGTGGAAACATCATGCTTTGGGGCTGTTTTTCTGCAAAGGGACCAGGACGACTGATCCGTGTAAAGGAAAGAATGAATGGGGCCATGTATCGTGAGATTTTGAGTGAAAACCTCCTTCCATCAGCAAGGGCATTGAAGATGAAACGTGGCTGGGTCTTTCAGCATGACAATGATCCCAAACACACCGCCCGGGCAATGAAGGAGTGGCTTCGTAAGAAGCATTTCAAGGTCCTGGAGTGGCCTAGCCAGTCTCCAGATCTCAACCCCATAGAAAATCTTTGGAGGGTGTTGCCAAGCGACAGCCCCAAAACATCACTGCTCTATAGGAGATCTGCATGGAGGAATGGGCCAAAATACCAGCAACAGTGTGTGAAAACCTTGTGAAGACTTACAGAAAACGTTTGACCTGTGTCATTGCCAACAAAGGGTATATAACAAAGTATTGAGAAACTTTTGTTATTGACCAAATACTTATTTTCCACCATAATATGCAAATAAATTCATTAAAAATCCTACAATGTGATTTTCTGGATTTTTTTTTTCTCATTTTGTCTGTCATAGTTGACGTGTACCTATGATGAAAATTACAGGCCTCTCTCATCTTTTTAAGTGGGAGAACTTGCACAATTGGTGGCTGACTAAATACTTTTTTGCCCCACTGTATATCATGAATTGAAAGTCAAAAAATGGATGTAGCAATCGCAGATGGCCCCTTTAAGCAACATTAGGGATCACCATCATTACATACAAAACAATGTTTTTGGTGACAATAAGCTGAGTTTGCTGTAAAAAAGTTATATTATTATAATATTACCCTATAATATTAAACAATATTTTAGAAGGTCACCATCCCCCCCAAAGTTAACTAATGAGCCAGACTCCCAAATTTGGGCCGTTTGGCTCACTTGGGCAGACGATGTCTCATAGTGATTATTTTGAAGGTCTATGTCCCTAGAGTTGGAAAATGTGTGTTAGCAGAGCAGCAATGGCAGCCTTCTGTGTGTTAGCAGAGCAGCAATGGCAGTCTTCTGTGTGTTAGCAGAGCAGCAATGGCAGTCTTCTGTGTGTTAGCAGAGCAGCAATGGCAGTCTTCTGTGTGTTAGCAGAGCAGCAATGGCAGTCTTCTGTGTGTTAGCAGAGCAGCAATGGCAGTCTTCTGTGTTTTAGCAGAGCAGCAATGGCAATCTTCTGTGTGTTAGCAGAGCAGCAATGGCAGTCTTCTGTGTGTTAGCAGAGCAGCAATGGCAGTCTTCTGTGTGTTAGCAGAGCAGCAATGGCAGCCTTCTGTGTGTTAGCAGAGCAGCAATGGTAGTCTTCTGTGTGTTAGCAGAGCAGCAATGGCAGTCTTCTGTGTGTTAGCAGAGCAGCAATGGCAGCCTTCTGTGTGTTAGCAGAGCAGCAATGGCAGTCTTCTGTGTGTTAGCAGAGCAGCAATGGCAGTCTTCTGTGTGTTAGCAGAGCAGCAATGGCAGTATTCTGTGTGTTAGCAGAGCAGCAATGGTAGTCTTCTGTGTGTTAGCAGAGCAGCAATGGCAGTCTTCTGTGTGTTAGCAGAGCAGCAATGGCAGTCTTCTGTGTGTTAGCAGAGCAGCAATGGCAGTCTTCTGTGTGTTAGCAGAGCAGCAATGGTAGTCTTCTGTGTGTTAGCAGAGCAGCAATGGCAGTCTTCTGTGTGTTAGCAGAGCAGCAATGGTAGTCTTCTGTGTGTTAGCAGAGCAGCAATGGTAGACTTCTGTGTGTTAGCAGAGCAGCAATGGCAGTCTTCTGTGTGTTAGCAGAGCAGCAATGGTAGTCTTCTGTGTGTTAGCAGAGCAGCAATGGTAGACTTCTGTGTGTTAGCAGAGCAGCAACGGTAGCCTTCTGTGTGTTAGCAGAGCAGCAACGGTAGCCTTCTGTGTGTTAGCAGAGCAGGAAGGCAGTCTTCTGTGTGTTAGCAGAGCAGCAATGGTAGTCTTCCGTGTGTTTCATCCCTCCATTTCATTGATTTCCCCCACAGGGATTTCACCCTTATGACAAACAATGTCAGTACACAACAAGTTGTTGCTCACTTATACCCTCACTCATACTGTATATCATTGGGAAGCTTAAATTCACCACTATCCATCAGACACATTTTCAGAATGTTCAGGTCAACAGAACTTTGACCTCTAGGGTACATATCAGTAATCATGGCCGAATTACCGACCGGGAACGCAGGGCACGTATCCATGTGCACTGACCTCCAGGGGGCCCCCATTGATTTTGTTAGTCAATCTCACTCAGATATCGTATTAACATTCTCCCCACTCTATGGCAAAGTGTGGAGAACTACAGGAAATCAGATGTAAAACTACAAAACAGTATGTTCTGAGAATCAAAACTAATTTGTTAACTTTTTTTGTTCAAATCCTTTTTTTCTGCTAACAGATCCCTCTGTACGTATTAAATGATAATTTTTACATCGACTGAGCTGAAGGAAGCTACAGCAGCCAAGGTGATAATGGCGGGGGACATATAGCGTTTTAGAGTTTCTAAACTGTATAGAAATGCAGTAAATGAGCTTCAACTTTCTTAAAACTCAGACCCTGGTTATGGCCCTGGAAGTATTGGATTCTCCTGGGAAACTCAGACCCTGGTTATGGCCCTGGAAGTATTGGATTCTCCTGGGAAACTCAGACCCTGGTTATGGCCCTGGAAGTATTGGATTCTCCTGGGAAACTCAGACCCTGGTTATGGCCCTGGAAGTATTGGATTCTCCTGGGAAACTAAGACCCTGGTTATGGCCCTGGAAGTATTGGATTCTTCTGGGAAACTCAGACCCTGGTTATGGCCCTGGAAGTATTGGATTCTCCTGGGAAACTCAGACCCTGGTTATGGCCCTGGAAGTATTGGATTCTTCTGGGAAACTCAGACCCTGGTTATGGCTCTGGAAGTATTGGATTCTTCTGGGAAACTCAGACTCTGGTTATGGCCCTGGAAGTATTGGATTCTCCTGGGAAACTAAGACTCTGTGTGTGTGTGACCACCGATCTATGACATCCACCAATACAGTCTAACAGGTAGAGCGAAGGCCACATCAGAGCGTACTGTCATTCAGGCATGAGTTCAGACTAAACATGTTGCATCACCCTGACTGTGTACACTACATGTACCTTTAGCTGTATTAACAGGTTGGTCTTGAGTGAGTGTTTGTGTGTGTGTGCGTGTTTGTGTGTGTGTGTGTGTGTGAGTACCTTTAGCTGTACTAGCAGGTTGGTCCTGTGTGTGTGTTTGTGTGTGTGTGTGTGTGTGTGTGTGTGCGTGTTTGTGTTTGTGTGTGTGTGTGTGTGTGTGTGTGTGTGTGTGTGTGTGTGTGTGTGTGTGTGAGTGAGTACCTTTAGCTGTCCTAGCAGGTTGGTCGTGTGTGTGTGTCTGTGTGTGTGTGTGTCTTTGTGTGTGTGTGTGTGTGTGTGTGTGTGTGTGTATGTACGTTTGTGTGTGTGTGTGTACCTTTAGCTGTCCTAGCAGGTTGGTCCTGTGTGTGTGTATATCTGCGTGGTGTAGCAGAGAGAAGTCCCAGCTAAACAACAGTCTCCAGTAGTCATCTCCTCTTCCAGACAGAGAACCAGGCCTCTGAGCTGCTCCACCTGACACCACAACACCCGTCTGGAAACACCCTGCCATGCTGCTCAACACACACACAGCCACGCAAACACACACAGCCACGCAAACACACACAGCCACGCAAACACACACAGCCACGCAAACACACACAGCCACGCAAACACACACAGCCACGCAAACACACACAGCCACGCAAACACACACAGCCACGCAAACACACACAGCCACGCAAACACACACAGCCACGCAAACACACACAGCCACGCAAACACACACAGCCACGCAAACACACACAGCCACGCAAACACACACAGCCACGCAAACACACACAGCCACGCAAACACACACAGCCATGCAAACACACACAGCCACGCAAACACACACAGCCATGCAAACACACACAGCCACGCAAACACACACAGCCACGCAAACACAAAGATGGTGGATAAATAAGATAAATGAGCCGTTTACCATAGAGACAAATTATCAAGGTTCATGTCTGTGTAAGTGGGCGTTCCCTCTCTCACCATTCCTCCATAATATCTGTCATGCTCACGGTTCCTCCATAATATCTGTCATGCTCACTGTTCCATAATATCTGTCATGCTCACTGTTCCATAATATCTGTCATGCTCACTGTTCCATAATATCTGTCATGCTCACTGTTCCATAATATCTGTCATGCTCACTGTTCCATAATATCTGTTATGCTCACTGTTCCATAATATATGTCATGCTCACTGTTCCATAATATCTGTCATGCTCACTGTTCCATAATATCTGTCATGCTCACTGTTCCATAATATCTGTCATGCTCACTGTTCCATAATATCTGTCATGCTCACTGTTCCATAATATCTGTCATGCTCACTGTTCCTCCATAAAACAGCTGGCTCTACTAGATTATTTTTTGCCAGTGAGATGTCTCGCCCTGGGACCAGCAATAAGAAGACCAGAGTGGCCCCGCCCCCCGATGTGGGGTGTCTCGCTTTCTCTCCTGTCTCTGGCACACAGTAAACCAATTAACAACTGACTTTCAGCACGCTTATAGGGAAAGGAACTCAACATCTACGGCACTTACACAAATGACTGATGATTGGCTGAGAGAAATTGATAATAGAAAGATTGTGGGAGCTGTTTTGTTAGACTTCAGTGCAGCTTTTGACATTATCGATCATAATCTGCTGCTGGAAAAACCTTATGTGTTATGGCTTTACGTCCCCTGCTATATTGTGGATTGAGAGTTAACTGCCTAACAGAACACAGAGGGTGTTCTTTTAATGGAAGACCTCTCCAACATAATCCAGGTAGAGTCAGGCATTCCCCAGGGCAGCTGTCTAGGCCACTTATTTTTAAAAAATCTTTACTAATGACCTACCACTGGCTCTGAGTAAAGCCTGTGTGTCTACGTATGCTGATGACTCAACATTATGTACGTCAGATACCACAGCAAGTGAAATCACTGCAACACTTAACAAAGAGCTGCAGTCAGTTTTAGAATGAGTTGCAAGAAATAAGCTAGTACTAAATATTTTTTACAAAAATAAAGCATTGTATTTGGGACAAATCATTCACTAAAACCCTAAACTTCAACTAAATCTTGTACTGAATAATATGTAAATAGAGCTAGTTGAGGAGATTAAACTGCTCGGTGTAACCCTGAATTGTAAACTGACATGGTCAAAACATATTTGATTCAACGGTAGCTTAAATGGGGAGAGGTCTGTCCATAATAAAGCGCTATTCTGTTTTCTTGACACCGCTATCAACAAAGGTCCTACAAGCCCTAGTTTTGTCGCACCTGGACTACTGCCCAGTCATATGGTCAAGTGCCACAGAGAGGGACATAGGCAAATTACAGTTGGCCCAAAACAGAGCAGCACGGCTGGCCCTTAAATGTATATGGAGAACTAACATCAATAGCACGCATGTCAGTCTCTCCTGGCTCAAAGTAGAGGAGAGATTGACTTCATCACTACTTGTATTTGTAAGAGGTATTGACATGTTGAAAGCACAGAGCTGTCTGTTCAAGCGAATAGCACACAGCTCAGACACCCATGCATACCCCACAAGACATACCACCGGAGGTCTCTTCACAATCCCCAAGTCCAGAACAGACTATGGGAGGCGCACAGTACTACATAGAGCCATGATTACATGGAACTCTATTCCACATCAAGTAACTCAAGCAAGCAGTAAAATCAGATTTAAAAAACAGATAAAAATACACCTTATGGAACAACGCGGACTGTGAAGAGACACACACACAGGCACACACACGCACTAGAACAAGCACGCTACACACACATACATTGTAATATTATTGCATGGTGGTATTATACATTTTGTATTGTAGATATGTAGTGGTGTAATAATGTTATATGATGTACTGTTTAATTTTTTGTGTGATGCATCTTAATGTGTTTGGACCCCAGGAAGAGTAGCTGCTGCCTTAGCAGGAACTAATGGGGATCCATAATAAACCCCAGGAAGAGTAGCTGCTGCCTTGGCAGGAACTAATGGGGATCCATAATAAACCCCAGGAAGAGTAGCTGCTGCCTTGGCAGGAACTAATGGGGATCCATAATAAACCCCAGGAAGAGTAGCTGCTGCCTTGGCAGGAACTAATGGGGATCCATAATAAACCGCAGGAAGAGTAGCTGCTGCCTTGGCAGGAACTAATGGGGATCCATAATAAACCCCAGGAAGAGTAGCTGCTGCCTTGGCAGGAACTAATGGGGATCCATAATAAACCCCAGGAAGAGTAGCTGCTGCCTTGGCAGGAACTAATGGGGATCCATAATAAACCGCAGGAAGAGTAGCTGCTGCCTTGGCAGGAACTAATGGGGATCCATAATAAACCCCAGGAAGGTGATCTGCTGCCTTGACAGGAACTAATGGGGATCTATAATACACCAAAAGGAAGAGTAGTCTGTCTCCAAAGAGCAGCATGTAGGAGGTAAGCTAGACAGACAGACAGACACACAGGCAGACAGACAGACAGACACACAGGCAGACAGACAGACAGACAGACAGACAGACATACAGACAGACAGACACACAGGCAGACAGACAGACACACAGACAGGCAGACAGACAGACAGACAGACAGACAGACAGACAGACAGACAGACAGACAGACAGACAGACACACAGGCAGACAGACAGACACACAGACAGGCAGACAGACAGACAGACAGACAGACAGACAGACAGACAGACAGACAGACAGACATACATACAGACAGACAGACACACAGGCAGACAGACAGACACACAGACAGGCAGACAGACAGACAGGCAGACAGACACACAGGCAGACAGACAGTGTTACCTGTATAAGACTGAGGCTCCACAGAGCAGCATGTAGGAGGTGATGGTAAAGAGGTAAGCTAGCTGGATGTTATAACCAGACTGGCCTCCACTCTGCACACTTCTACTGCTGTAGACACCATAGTACAGCATGGACACGTTGAACGACCCCTAGACACACACACACACACAGGGAGAGAGACAGGAAAAGAGAGAGACAGGGAGAGAGGGAGACAGGGAGAGAGGTATGGAGAGAGGCAGGGAGAGAGAGAGAGAGAGAGAGAGAGAGAGAGAGACAGACAGACAGACAGTCAGACAGACTGAGGACACTTTAGACTTAGCTACTGCATCTTTAGAACAGAGTGTGTATTTGTGTGTGTGTGTGTCCTGTATGTATGCATGTGTCCTGTCCGCGGGTGTGTGTGTGTGTGTGTCCTGTATGTATGCATGTGTCCTGTCCGCGGGTGTGTGTGTGTGTGTGTCCTGTATGTATGCATGTGTCCTGTCCGCGGGTGTGTGTGTGTGTGTGTCCTGTATGTATGCATGTGTCCTGTCCGCGGGTGTGTGTGTGTGTGTGTGTCCTGTATGTATGCATGTGTCCTGTCCGCGGGTGTGTGTGTGTGTGTGTGTCCTGTATGTATGCATGTGTCCTGTCCGCGGGTGTGTGTGTGTGTCCACTCACCGCTCCAGTGAGGAGCTCCAGTCCCCTGAACCCGGCAGTTGCCCCGGTGTCTTGGGTGTCGTTGCCAAGCAGCGCCCATGGCAACGTGATGAAGGAGAGGTTGAGGAGGGAGGAGAGGAGGTTGAAGAGGAGCAGCCATCTTAGAAACAGGAAGTAGCAGAGGACAGCAGAACCAAACCTTCCACTGATCTCCCTCAGAGAACCACGCCACAGAGAGAGCGACTGTCTGAGAAACACCATACAGCTGCACCTACGAACAGACTGAGAGAGAGAGAGAGAGAGAAAGAGAAAGAGAAAGAGAGAGAGAGAGAGAGAGAGAGAGAGAGAGAGAGAGAGAAGAGAGAGAGAGAGAGAGAGAGAGAGAGAGAGAGAGACTGCTTGAGAGAAAACATGTCTATCCAGTGTCCTCTCTAACATGTCTATCTAGTGACTACTACAGGATATGGGTTCTGACCAGTGTCCTCTCTAACACGTCTATCTAGTGACTACTACAGGATATGGGTTCTGACCAGTGTCCTCTCTAACACGTCTATCTAGTGACTACTACAGGATATGGGTTCTGACCAGTGTCCTCTCTAACACGTCTATCTAGTGACTACTACAGGATATGGGTTCTGACCAGTGTCCTCTCTAACACGTATATCTAGTGACTACTACAGGATATGGGTTCTGACCAGTGTCCTCTCTAACACGTCTATCTAGTGACTACTACAGGATATGGGTTCTGACCAGTGTCCTCTCTAACACGTCTATCTAGTGACTACTACAGGATATGGGTTCTGACCAGTGTCCTCTCTAACACGTCTATCTAGTGACTACTACAGGATATGGGTTCTGACCAGTGTCCTCTCTAACACGTCTATCTAGTGACTACTACAGGATATGGGTTCTGACCAGTGAGATCTGCTCCCAACAGTCAGTGCAGCACGTTCTCTCTAGCCTCCTCCTGGAGAACTTCCCTGCTAAGACACGGCACCTGGAAACACACACACACAGTAGTGAGGAGCCGGTTGACTCATAACCCGCAGGACACGCGGTTTAGGGCCATTAAATATTGCGTGCATATCGGGCGGGTGTGTGGCAGGCGGGTTGAATTAAGAGAAACCAATAGGCCTACCTTTAAAAAATGCATAAATGTATAATTCTTGTGCAATTTACAGTGAGCTCCAAAAGTATTGGGACAGTGACACATTGGGTTGTTTTTCTGGCTCTGTACTCCAGCACTTTGACATGATACAAGGACTATGAGGTTAAAGTGCAGTCAGCTTTAATTTGAGGGTATTTTCATCCATATCGGGTGACCCATACAGCACTTTTTGTGGGACAAATTCTCTTATACAGTGCCTTCGGAAAGTATTCAGACCCCTTGACTTTTTCCACATTTTGCTATGTTACAGCCTTATTCTAAAATTGATTAAATACATTTTTTTTTGCAAATGTATAAAAAATAAAAACAGAAATACCTTATTTACATAAGTATTCAGACCTTTTGCTGTGAGACTAGAAATTGAGCTCAGGTATATCCTGTTTCCATTGATCATCCTTGAGATGTTTCTACAACTTGATTGGAGTTCACCTGTGGTAAAATCAATTGATTGGACATGATCTGTCTATATAACGTCCCACAGTTGACAGTGCATGTCAGAGCAAAAACCAAGCCATGAGGTCGAAGGAATTGTCCGTAGAGTAGAGCTCCGAGACAGCATTGTGTCGAGGCACAGATCTGGGGAAGGGTACAAAAAAAATTCTGCAGCATTGAAGATCCCCAAGAACACAGTGGCCTCCATCATTCTTAAATGGAAGAAGTTTGGAACCACCAAGACTCTTCCTAGAGCAATAAGGGCCTTGTTCAGGGAGGTGACCAAGAACCTGATGGTCACTCTGACAGAGCTCCAGAGTTCCTATTTTTATTATTTTTTTATTTTCCTCTGTGGAGATGGGAGAACCTTCCAGAAGGACAACCATCTCCACCAATCAGGCCTTTATGGTAGAGTGGCCAGACGGAAGCCACTCCTCAGTAAAAGGCACATGACCGCCCGCTTGGAGTTTGCCAAAAGGCACCTAAAGACTCTCCGACCATGAGAAACAAGATTCTCTGGTCTGATGAAACCAAGATTGAACTCTTTGGCCTGAATGCCATGCGTCACGTCTGGAAGAAACCTGGCACAATCCCTACGGTGAAGCATGGTGGTGGCAGCATCATGCTGTGGGAATGTTTTTCAGCGGCAGGGACTGGGAGACTAGTCAGGGTCGAGGGAAAGATGAACGGAGCAAAGTTCAGAGAGATCCTTGATGAAAACCTGCTCCAGAGCGCTCAGGACCTCAGACCGGGGCGAAGGTTCACCTTCCAACAGTACAACGACCCTAAGTACACAGCCAAGACAACGCAGGGACAAGTCTCTGAATGCCCTTGAGTGGCCCAGCCAGAGCCCGGATTTGAACCTGATCAAACATCTCTGGAGAGACATGAAAATAGCTGTGCAGCGATGCTCCCCATCCAACCTGACAGAGCTTGAGAGGATCTGCAGAGAAGAATGGGAGAAACTCCCCAAATACAGGTGTGCCAAGCTTGTAGCGTCATACCCCAGAAGACTTGAGGCTGTAATCACTGCCAAAGGTGCTTCAACAAAGTACTGAGTAAAGGGTCTGAATACTTATGTAAATGTGATATTTCCGTTTTTTGTTTTTTATAAATTTGCAAAAATTATAAAAACCTGTTTTTTCTTTGTCATTATGGGGTATTGTGTGTAGATTGATGAGGGGAAAAAAACTATTGAATCCATTTTAGAATAAGGCTGTAATGTAACAACACGCTGAAAAAGTCAAGGGGTCTGAACACTTTCCGAATGCACTGTATGTGTACACAATGACTTACATCAAGCTTGTTACTCTACAAACTTGTTGGATGCATTTGCTGTTTGTTTTGGTTGTGTTTCAGATGATTTTGTGCTCAATAGAAATTAATGGTAAATAACGTAGTGTCATTTTGGAGTCTCTTTTATTGTAAATAAGAATAGAATATGATTTCTAAACACTTCTACATTAATGTGGATGCTACCATGGTTACGGAGTACAGAGCCAAAACAACCAAAAAATGTGTGACTGTCCCAATACTTTTGGCGCTCACTGAATCTATAGGCTACGTTGAGGTTTTTATTTGGGGCGGCAGGTAGCTTAGTGGTTAAGAGCGTTGTGCCAGTAATCGAAAGGTCGCTGGTTCTAATCCCCGAGCCGACTAGGTGAAAAATCTGCCGATGTGCCCTTGAGCAAGGCACTTAACCCTAATTGCTCATGTAAGTCGCTCTGGATAAGAGCGTCTGCTAAATGACGTATATGTATGTATGTATTTCTTTATTTTAGGCTGGCATTAGTGCGGAAGCCTAAGCTTCAGGGCCTAACTGTAAGCGCGCCAGATAGCCTGCACGCCAATCGCCAAATGCTTTTGGGAACGGGCAGAAAAAGTTTACATAGATCCACAGAGGCAAAAAGGACAATGTCAGAGTTTAATTCAATAAGAGAAAAGCTGCAAAATGGAGAATTAAAACATTGAGAATTAAAAATAAAGAGATGGGAGGGCCAGAAAAGTAATGTTTGGGAAAGATTTGGTAAAGTGTAAAAGAGGTTGATAGCAGCTACAGTGGGGAGAACAAGTATTTGATACACTGCCGATTTTGCAGGATTTCCTACTTACAAAGCATGAGAGGTCTGTAATTTTTATCATAGGTACACTTTAACTGTGAGAGACGGAATTTAAAACAAAAATCCAGAAAATCACATTGTATGATTTTTAAGTAATTAATTTGCATTTTATTGCATGACATAAGTATTTGATACATCAGAAAAGCAGAACTTAAAATTTGGTACAGAAACCTTTGTTTGCAATTACAGAGATCATACGTTTCCTGTAGGTCTTGACCAGGTTTGCACACACTGCAGCAGGGATTTTGGCCCACTCCTCCATACAGACCTTCTCCAGATCCTTCAGGTTTCGGGGCTGTCACTGGGCAATACAGACTTTCAGCTCCTTCCAAAGATTTTCTATTGGGTTCAGGTCTGGAGACTGGCTAGGCCACTCCAGGTCCTTGAGATGCTTCTTACGGAGCCACTCCTTAGTTGCCCTGGCTGTGTGTTTCGGGTCGTTGTCATGCTGGAAGACCCAGCCATGACCCATCTTCAATGCTCTTACTGAGGGAAGGAGGTTGTTGGCCAAGATCTCGCGATACATGGCCCCATCCATCCTCCCCTCAATACGGTGCAGTCGTCCTGTCCCCTTTGCAGAAAAGCATCCCCAAAGAATGATGTTTCCACCTCCATGCTTCACGGTTGGGATGGTGTTCTTGGGGTTGTACTCATCCTTCTTCCTCCAAACACGGCAAGTGGAGTTTAGACCAAAAAGCTCTATTTTTGTCTCATCAGACCACATGACCTTCTCCCATTCCTCCTCTGGATCATCCAGATGGTCATTGGCAAACTTCAGACGGGCCTGGACATGCGCTGGCTTGAGCAGGGGGACCTTGCGTGCGCTGCAGGATTTTAATCCATGACGGCGTAGTGTGTTACTAATGGTTTTCTTTGAGACTGTGGTCACAGCTCTCTTCAGGTCATTGACCAGGTCCTGCCGTGTAGTTCTAGGCTGATCCCTCACCTTCCTCATGATCATTGATGCCCCACGAGGTGAGATCTTGCATGGAGCCCCAGACCGAGGGTGATTGACCGTCATCTTGAACTTCTTCCATTTTCTAATAATTGCGCCAACAGTTGTTGCCTTCTCACCAAGCTGCTTGCCTATTGTCCTGTAGCCCATCCCAGCCTTGTGCAGGTCTACAGTTGTATCCCTGATGTCCTTACACAGCTCTCTGGTCTTGGCCACTGTGGAGAGGTTGGAGTCTGTTTGATTGAGTGTGTGGACAGGTGTCTTTTATACAGGTAACGAGTTCAAACAGGTGCAGTTAATACAGGTAATGAGTGGAGAACAGGAGGGCTTCTTAAAGAAAAACTAACAGGTCTGTGAGAGCCGGAATTCTTTCTGGTTGGTAGGTGATCAAATACTTATGTCATGCAATAAAATGCAAATTAATTACTTAAAAATCATTCAATGTGATTTTCTGGATTTTTGTTTTAGATTCCGTCTCTCACAGTTGAAGTGTACCTATGATAAAAATTACAGACCTCTACATGCTTTGTAAGTAGGAAAACCTGCAAAATCGGCAGTGTATCAAATACTTGTTCTCCCCACTGTATGTTATGTGTGATGATTGTGAGGCACTATACAAATTCGACAGTCACAAGACGGGACTTCAAATTGGCCATTGGCACGTCAAGGGAACTGTATCCTACTGATCAAATGGGTTAAATGCAAACTGAAATCTGGACACTGGCTGTAGGTTTATAACCTCTCACATAGCCTTAATATTAACTCCTGCTGAATTAAGCATTTCTTTCAGTAAAATGATACATACACCAAATGTCGTTTTCACTGCTTTCTATTTCCTTACAATCGTTCAAACTGATGTAATTTGGACATTTTGCACAGAAAATCTCTCAGTTTCTTTTGTGTTATTGCATTTTCTCCCCGGTCCCTAAACATCTTTGATCCACAAGAGGCAGAGATGACAGAGAACTTTGCCGAGGTCAACTAGATTGAAGCATTCACTCTATCATTCATGACATATTTTCTGTTGAGCAAGGGTTTAGACTTCAAGGGAAACATATAATGACAGAAGAGAAGCTGCATGTATCTAATTATAGACAAGTTGACTAACAAATAGTCTACCAAAATGTCAGAAATTATAAGCAGAAACATATCTAAAATCAGGCTAAAAAAATATCCTGCACCCCGTCAAAAAAATAAACATTCCGCCGTCTCTGACTGTAGCCTGCAGCGCATTTTCTATGTTAGAGGGATAGGGTCGGGTGCGGGCCTCAGGTCTTCACTTTATCACATGTAGTCGGACGGTTGTCGGATGGGTTATTCGCAATTGCGGGCGGCTGCGGGTCAACAAAAACAGCTGACCCGCGCACCACTAACACACACACACACACGCACCGTTCTCACATACAGTACACCTGAGATAACACATGAGAGATGTAAATGGGGTCAATATGGGCTCTGGTCAAAAGTAGTGCACTATATAGGGAATAGGGTGCCATTCTCTGGTCTAAAGTAGTGCACTATATAGGGAATAGGGTGCCATTCTCTGGTCTAAAGTAGTGCACTATATAGGGAATAGGGTGCCATTCTCTGGTCAAAAGTAGTGCACTATATAGGGAACAGGGTGCCATTTGAGACGCATTCTATGTGTGTCTGACTAGACTGAGAGACAATTGGTGAGATAATACTGTAACAGACCAGGGCCTGTATCCACAAAGTGTCTCAAAGTAAAAGTGCTGATCTAAGATCGGTCCATATAGTCTCTTATTCATTATGATCAAAAAAGGCTAAATCTGATCCAAGATTAGTACTGCTACTCTGAGACGCTTCGTGGATACGGGCCCAGAACCAAGGGTTGGTTTGTCTCTGCGGAAAGTCGTTTAATGTAATTGTGTCATAAACGTTTACCTGATGTTTCTGCGCTCCTCCAGACTTAAAGGAAGGCCTCGTACAGCTTTGACTCTGTCTCTGGACGGCATGGCAACCAGCTCTCTCACCAACTCCACTGTGTCTGCTCAACAGGAGAGCGACAGGGCAGAGTAAAGTTACGTCCCAAATGACACCCTATTCCCTCTCAGGGTTTATTCCTGCATAGGAAATTCTAAGGCGGGCTGTGTAAAATAAAACTTAGGGGGATGAAAAATAAACATTCAGTGTAAACTTAAACTAATAAAACCAGAAAGAAAGTATGTATGTAGAAAAGTATTTCCCATTTGGGACACAGTATCATGACTCGCGCAAGAACGGCTTTGTGCAGAACAAGCCGCTGTTTTTCAATAGAGGAGGCGCAAGAACGGCTTTGTGCAGAACAAGCCACTGTTTTTCAATAGAGGAGGCGCAAGAACGGCTTTGTGCAGAACAAGCCACTGTTTTTCAATAGAGGAGGCGCAAGAACGGCTTTGTGCAGAACAAGCCACTGTTTTTCAATAGAGGAGGCGCAAGAACGGCTTTGTGCAGAACAAGCCACTGTTTTTCAATAGAGGAGGCGCAAGAACGGCTTTGTGCAGAACAAGCCACTGTTTTTCAATAGAGGAGGCGCAAGAACGGCTTTGTGCAGAACAAGCCACTGTTTTTCAATAGAGGAGGCGCAAGAACGGCTTTGTGCAGAACAAGCCACTGTTTTTCAATAGAGGAGGCGCAAGAACGGCTTTGTGCAGAACAAGCCACTGTTTTTCAATAGAGGAGGCGCAAGAACGGCTCATAAAGCGCTGGTCAAAAGTAGTGCCTTCAGAAAGTATTCATACATACCCTTTGACTTATTCCACATTTTTTGTTTTATTACAGCCTGAATTCAAAATGGATTAAATAGATTTTTTTCTCTCACCCATCCACACACAATACCCCAGAATGACAAAGTGAAAACATGTTTTAGAATATTTTGCAAATGTATTGAAAATGAAATACAGAAATATCTCATTTACATAAGTATTCACAACCCTGAATCAATACATGTTAGAATCACCTTTGGCAGCGAGTACAGCTGTTAGTCTTTCTGGGTAAGTCTCTAAGAGCTTTCCACACCTGGATTGTACAATATTTGCACATTATTATTTTTAAAATTCTTCAAGCTCTGTCAAGTTGGTTGTTGATCATTGCTTAGCCGATTTAAGTCAAAACTGTAACTAGGCCACTCAGGAACATTCAATGTCGTCTTGGTAAGCAACTCCATTTAGATTTGGCCTTGTGTTTTAGATTATTGTCCTGCTGAAAGGTGAATTTGTCTCCCAGTGTCTATTGGAAAGCAGACCAAACCAGATTTTTTCCGTTTATTTTTATCAACAAAAAAAAACTCCCTAATCTTTGCAGATGACAAGCATACCCATAACATGATGCAGCCACCACTATGCTTGAAAATATGAAGAGTGGTACTCAGTGATGTGTTGTGTTGGATTTTTGCCCCAAGCATAATGCTTTGTATTTAGGGCATAAAGTTACATTTCTTTGCCAAACGTTTTGCAGTTTTATTTTAATGCCTTATTGCAAACAGGATGCATGTTTTGGCTTCCTTCTTTTCACTCTGTAATTTAGGTTAGTATTGTGGAGTAACTACAATGTTGTTGATCCATCCTCAGTTTTCTCCTATCACAGCCATTATATTCTGTAACTGTTTTAAAGTCACCATTGGCCTGATGGTGAAATCCCTGAGCGGTTTCCTTCCTCTCCGGCAGTTGAGTTAGGAAGGACGTCTGTATCTTTGTAGTGACTTGGTTTATTGATACACCATCCAAAGTGTAATTAATAACTTCACCATGCTCAAAGGGATATTCAATGTCTGCTTGTCTGTGTACCCATCTACCAATAGGTGCCCTTCTTTGTGAGGCATTGGAAACCCTCCCTGGTCTTTGTGGTTGAATCTGTGTTTGAAATTCACTGCTTGACTGAGCGATCTTACAGATAATTGGATGTGTGGGGTATAAAGATGAGGTAGTCATTCAAAAATCATGTTAAAAACTATTATCGCACACAGAGTGAGTCCATGCAACTTATTATGTAACTTGTTAAGCACATTTTTACTCCTGAACTTATTTAGGCTTGCCATAACAAAGGGGTTGAATACTTATTGACTCAAGACGTTTCAGCTTTTCATTTTTAATTCATATATATAAAAACATCATTCCACTTTTACATTATGGGGTGTTGTGTGTAGGCCAGTGACACAACATCTCAATTTAATCAATTTTACATTCAAGCTGTAACACAACAAAATGTGTAAAAAGTCACTCACACATTCATTCACTCACTCACTCACACACTGACATGGTACTGACCGTTCTCCATCTGCTCCTTGGCCTCCTCCTCTGACAGCCTCAGTCTCCCTACAGCTGTACCCTGTAGAGGCAGCTGACTCTGCCCGTGTCGACCACAACTGGACGGGCGCACTACAACACACACACACACACATCATCATCATCATAATCATCAACTATAGAGCTGTGCCTCGCCTGTAATACACACACACACTGCACACACACAAATTACACACACCCAGGATGGCTGTTCCTGTCTGCTGTCTGCTGGTCATCCTGTACCTGGTAGCAGTATCCATGGGAACCCTGGGTCCAGGGCTGGCTGTAGGGGGGAGAGAGAGGGAGAGGCGGGTAGGAAGGGAGGAGAGAGGGGGAGGGAGAGAGGGGGGGGGGGGAGAGACGGTAAGGGGGAACTGATTGTTGAACACTTGGGATAAATGTTGCTCAAGTTGTAAGCTAAGATACAGCTGTATTCACAGGGCTGTGTCCCTCGTCTGGGCCAAGCCATCAGACATCAGGGCCCTGATCAAAAGCAGAAAAGTGCAATTTGGAGCGCAGAACTCACACTGGCCTGGCTGCCATTTGGGTCCCCCCAGCTGAGGGGGGAGAGGGGGGTCTGAGCTGGGGGGGGCCTGGTCCTTACTCCATGGCCCCAGCCCCCTCTCCACATCCTGGGGTACAGCAGGGCCCTCTGGAGGCCTCCTCCACCTGGAAGAGTGGGGGGAAAGGTAAGAGTGGGGAGAGAGAGAAGGGGAAAGAGAGAGGAGGGTGAAAGGAAGGGGGGGGGGGGGTGAAAGAGAGAGAGGGGGGGGGGCATTAATGGAAACACAATTGACAAAAATATTTAGATTTTTACACATGCACGCCCGAACACACTCACCTCTTGTCAGTTGGTTTTGGCGCCTGATCACTCCTGTAAGGGGATGCAGCGTAGGCACTGGTAAAGCGAGACATGGCTAGCTAACAGCCAAGTCTTCAACCATACAGGACTTCTGTCTGAGAAAACACAGTAGTTGGAGAACAGTTAGACACGGGCTAATGTATGTAGCTGACCAAACCATTAGAATTCAGGTAGCTAACTCACTCGAAGTGGTTAGCACACCTAGCTAGATACCTAGCTAACTTGACAAGCCCGCTAGCTAGACAATTTGTGGTTGAATTGCTAGCTGTTTTCTTGATACTTAGTTACTTCAAGTAATTAAGCTGTTCAACGCGTGATGTAAATGGTACATTTCACATACAAGTACAACTTCAAAATTACATTGAACGTTTTCAAAGCTTAGCTAGCTAATGTTTTCAAAGCTTTGCTAGCTAACTGTTAGCTATGTTAGCTAGCTAGCATACCTAGCCGCGTTAGATTCGGCCGTTTGTTCGTTTGAATGTTGTGTGTTGCGGGCGGCGGGAAATCATAAGTTTAGGCCAAAGATTTAACTAAATATCCATAACAAAATCTATATTTCATCAATGTGAATGCAGCAGAGACGTATAAGGGAAGAAAATAAGACAAAAACAATGCTCACCTCTCCTCCAACTGACAACAAGCACTAAAACTAAATTCAGGGAAACAATCACTAGATGGCACCGTTGAGCCACACCCACACACACACACACATATATATATATATATATACACTAGTAATAAATATGCCATGATGCACTCAAATCATACAGTAGCTGCAATCCAAACCACAACCAATTGTCCTACATATTTTAATTAAACCAGGCTGATGCCATAGGCTCCATCATACACCCGCTGTACACAACACACCCCAAGACACATTCAAAACACATGTTTTTGCTTCAGACAACAGAAATACAGAGACATACCAGTCTGTCTGTCAGACAGTTAGACTCTTGGCTTTACAGAGATAGTATCTTTAGGTTTGAGAAGAAGGTAGGCTATCTAAGGCCAGTCTGTCTGTCAGACAGTTAGACTCTTGGCTTTACAGAGATTGTATCTTTAGTTTTGAGAAGAGCAATGAGCCCATTCAAAATGGTAATTGAACCCAAGGAATTAAATGAAGGCCAATTAGGTTTCCATAAGCTCGTTGAGATAACGTGTGAATTTCAGCCAAGCTTTCCTTTTTTGACCGTATAGGTTAAACTCTCCAAAGGGTACAACAGAGAAACTGCTTGAAACACCGCACTGAGAAGAACATGAGCTGTAAGCCTATTGTTCTTTATAGTCAACTGTTCTGTCTGTGCCAGGCAGTTCACCTCATTCACTCCCAATACCCTACGCTTCCAAAGTTCTGCTCTGCAATCTACAGAAAGCTATTGGCGATGTTCATATTTTGAATGTATGCAGTGTTTTGGGGCAATTGATTTACTGTGAGTGTGTGTGTGTCCGTGTGCGCGCCGTCTGGACTTCCCTAAGGAGTCTCTGTGTGTGTGTGTGTGTGTCCGTGTGCGCGCCGTCTGGACTTCCCTAAGGAGTCTCTGTGTGTGTGTGTGTGTGTCCGTGTGCGCGCCGTCTGGACTTCCCTAAGGAGTCTCTGTGTGTGTGTGTGTGTCCGTGTGCGCGCCGTCTGGACTTCCCTAAGGAGTCTCTGTGTGTGTGTGTGTGTCCGTGTGCGCGCCGTCTGGACTTCCCTAAGGAGTCTCTGTGTGTGTGTGTGTGTGTGTCCGTGTGCGCGCCGTCTGGACTTCCCTAAGGAGTCTCTGTGTGTGTGTGTGTGTCCGTGTGCGCGCCGTCTGGACTTCCCTAAGGAGTCTCTGTGTGTGTGTGTGTGTCCGTGTGCGCGCCGTCTGGACTTCCCTAAGGAGTCTCTGTGTGTGTGTGTGTGTGTGTGTGTGTGTGAAGCCACAACCAGACTGGCAAGTGGGTGACACACAGGTCAGACAAGGTCACAGCAGAGGGGTGTGATGAGGAGGAGGGGGAGGAGGTCTGGTTTTGCTTTATGACTGTATCCCAAATTGCACCCTATTTCCTATATAGTGCACTACTTTTGACAGGGCTCTTGTTAACAGTACTGCACTATATAGGGAAGAGGGTGCTATTTGGGATACGGTCATAGAGCAAAACCAGACCTCCTCCCCCTCCTCCTCATCACCCCCCCCCCACACACACACCCACACCCCTCTGCTGTGACCTTGTCTGACCTTGCCTAGAGGTTGTTGCCCAAAAAGTGTAGTGTGATCTGAATCTGTGTGACAGGTACTCAGACTCTCCTTTAAATACAGAAAACACTCTCTTTCTCTCTCCCCCCCTCACACTCCCTCATGTAAATGTATGCAAAGCCAAACGCGTGCACTAGGATCGTCACAGCATGCTGAAAAACACTACACTACACAACACTTCTCTCTCTCTCTCTCTCTCTCTCTCTCTCTCTCTCTCTCTCTCTCTCTCTCTCTCTCTCTCTCTCTCTCTCTCTCTCTCTCTCTCTCTCTCTCTCTCTCTCTCTCTCTCTCTCTCTCTCTCTCTAGTTTGACTTAATTGTTATTCTGCTTATGCAAGGCCCAGCTTCTTTCTTCACCTCGTTGTCAGCCTTTCCAAGATAATTATTATTGGTTCAGATGGTGAGGAAACATTAATATGTACAAAAAGGAAACCTACCAAAGGCCCAAAATAAAGACTCAAAACTAAACCAAAGGCTCATGGCCACAAAAGAAAACCAGCAGCCTCACAGCTTTTCCACCTGGGACACTAACTGACCATCACCTTAATTGGCAACACCTGATGTGCTTATCAAGGCTTAGCTCAGCATCTAGACCTGGTTGGTGCTGCCACCTGGGGGATGGGGTGTGGAAGTGTATCCTGGTAGAACGTTTCCTAACTGTGCGCTAACACTGAACTACCCCCCATATCATAACACTATGCACCTGCCATCCTAATCGTACACCATCAGATCTGTGTTTCACACACATACTCCGAGCCATGTAGTAAATACACTAATTAAAATCAAAGTGGACATCAGATTGTGGAATGAGAACAGTTGTTTTCAGAAGCATATAGACTAACAGGCGGGTAACACCTAGTGGGTAACACCACCGCCTGCAGCAGCACAGTATCCACCACCCAGCATGAGAACCAATCCAGACACCACTACAGTATCCACTACCCAGCATGAGAACCAATCCAGACACCACTACAGTAGACACCACCCAGCATGAGAACCAATCCAGACACCACTACAGTAGACACCACCCAGCATGAGAACCAATCCAGACACCACTACAGTATCCACCACCCAGCATGAGAACCAATCCAGACACCACTACAGTATCCACCACCCAGCATGAGAACCAATCCAGACACCACTACAGTATCCACCACCCAGCATGAGAACCAATCCAGACACCACTACAGTATCCACCACCCAGCATGAGAACCAATCCAGACACCACTACAGTAGACACCACCCAGCATGAGAACCAATCCAGACACCACTACAGTATCCACTACCCAGCATGAGAACCAAACCAGACACCATTACAGTATCCACCACCCAGCATGAGAACCAATCCAGACACCACTACAGTAGACACCACCCAGCATGAGAACCAAACCAGACACCACTACAGTATCCACCACCCAGCATGAGAACCAATCCAGACACCACTACAGTAGACACCACCCAGCATGAGAACCAAACCAGACACCATTACAGTATCCACCACCCAGCATGAGAACCAATCCAGACACCACTACAGTAGACACCACCCAGCATGAGAACCAAACCAGACACCAATACAGTATCCACCACCCAGCATGAGAACCAATCCAGACATATTCTTCATCCCTTACTGTCTCCTCTCTGCTCTAGAGAACAATGGATGGTTCTGGGTTCTAACTGGTTCTAACTGGTTCCAGATCAGTGGTAGTGGATAATGTTCTCTGTTCTCCTCTCTCTCTCCCAGGGTCCAGGATTCCACTGTGTGTGTGTGTGTGTGTGTGTGTGTGTGTGTGTGTGTGTGTGTGTGTGTGTGTGTGTGTGTGTGTGTGTGTGTGTGTGTGTTTAACTATACTTGTAGTGACCAGAAGTCCCCACAAGAATAGTAAACAAACATACATTTGACCAACTGGGGACATTTTGTTGGTCCCCACAAGGTCAAATGCTATTTCTAGGGGGTTTAGGGTTAAGATTAGAATTAGTGTTAGGGTTAGAATTAGGTTTATTGTTAGGGTTAGGAGTTAGGGTTAGTTTTAGGGTCAGGGTTAGGAGCTAGTGTTAGGTTTAGGGGTAAGGTTAGGTTTTCAGGTTAAAATTAGGGTTTGGTTTAGGTTTAGGGTTAGGTTTAGGGAAAATAGGATTTTGAATGGGACTGAATTGTGTGTCCCCACAAGGTTAGATGTACAATACTGTGTGTGTGTGTACCTGTGTGTGTGTTCGTGTGTGACTGCATACATCTTTGCCAGTGTGTGTGTGTGTGTGTTTAGTGTTCTCTCCCCAGGGTTCTACTAGGCTCCGGTGGAACATCTGTCAGTGCTGGGGTCTCCACAACAATAATACACTGCTCTCATCCTGGCAGGATGGTGTGTGTGCTGCCAACACTTTTAGGCCCCAAGATGACGTGTGTGTGTGGATTCCTACATCTGTGCCACTGCCAGTGTGTGTGTGTGTGTGTGTGTGTGTGTGTGTGTGTGTGTGTGTGTGTGTGTGTGTGTGTGTGTGTGTGTGTGTGTGTGTGTGTGTGTGTGTGTGTGTGTGTGTGTGAGAGGGAACACATAATGAAATACATGATTTCCCCCTCTGTACAGTCTGAGGGGTCTGTCCCATTGGAACTGATATCATAACAACAGCTTTGGTTCACTGATGTTTAGTAGGACAACGTGACACACAGTGCATCCCCAGGGTCAGCTAAGGAGATGTGTGTGTGTGTGTGTTTTGTGTTTCTGGGTGTGTATCGGTTTGTGTGTGTGTGTGTTAGGGCTGTGTCATTGAGGGTTTTTATAGGGCTGAGTTGGACAGTTAGGGCGGAGTACCATGTCAATGATGTCATCAATGGCTGTAGTGTTATACACGTACTGTCAGTGACAGGAGAGTGAAGGAGAGAGAAGTGGAAAGGAGAGGTGGAGAGAGTGAAGGAGAGACAAGTGGAAAGGAGAGGTGGAGAGAGTGAAGGAGAGAGCGCACACAAGAAACTATACAGACCTCGGCCTAAACATCAGCGCCACAGGTAACTTCCAAAAAGCTGTGAACGATCTGAGAGACAAGGCAAGAAGGGCCTTCTATGCCATCAAAAGGAACATAAAATTCAAAATACCAATTAGGATCTGGCTAAAAATACTTCAATCAGTTGTAGAACCCATGACCCTTTATGGTTGTGAGGTCTTGGGTCCACTCACCAACCAAGAATTCACAAAATGGGACAAACACCAAATTGAGACTCTGCATACAGAATTCCGCAAAAACATCCTCCATGTACAACGTAAAACACCAAATAATGCATGCAGAGCAGAATTTGGCCGATACCCGCTAATTATCAAAATCCAGAAAAGAGCCATTAAATTCTATAACCACCTAAAAGGAAGTGAATCCCAAACCTTCCATTAAAAAGCCATCACCTACAGAGAGATGAACTTGGAGAAGAGTCCCCTAAGCAAGCTGGTCCTGGGGCTCTGTTCACAAACACAAACAGACCCCACAGAGCCCCAGGACAGCAACACAATTAGACCCAACCAAATCACGAGAAAACAAAAAGATAATTACTTGACACATTGGAAAGAATTAACAAAAAAACAGTGCAATCTAGAATGCTATTTGGTCCTAAACAGAGAGTACACAGTGGCAGAATACCTGACCACTGTGACTGACCCAAAATTAAGGAAATCTTTGACTATGTACAGACTCAGTGAGCATAGCCTTGCTATTGAGAAAGGCCGCCGAAGGCAGACGTGGCTCTCAAGAGAAGACAGGCTATGTGCACACTGCCCACAAAATGAGGTGGAAACTGAGCTGCACTTCCTAACCTCCTGCCAAATGTATGTGTCACACCCTGATCTGTTTCACCTGTCTTGTGATTGTATCCAACACCCACCAGGTGTCTCCCATTACCTCCTGTATTTATACCTGCGTTTTCTGTTTGTCTGTTGTCAGTTCGTCTTGTCCCGTCAAGTCCTACCAGCGTGTTCCCATGTTTCCTGTGCTCTAGTTTTGGCTTTTTCTAGTCTTCCCAGTTCTGACCTTTCTGCCTGTCCTGACCCTGCCTGCCGTCCTGTACCTGCCTGACTCTGATTTGGATTACGACTATTTGCCTGCCTTGACCTACCGATTGCCTGCCCCTTGTACTGTAATAAACACTGAGACTCGTACTATCCACCTCCTGTGTCTGCATCTGGGTCTTAGCCTGAGCTGTGATAGTACGACCATATCAGAGACACACATTTCCCTCAGATTACACAGACCCACAAAGAATTAGAAAATAAATCCAATTTTGATAAACTCCCATATCTATTGGGTGAAATACTACAGTATGCAATCACAGCAGCAAGATTTGTGACCTGTTGCCACAAGAAAAGGGCAACCAGTGAAGAACAAACACCATTGTAAATACAACCTATATTTATGTTTATTTATTTCCCCATTTGTACTTTTAACTATTTGCACATTGTTACAACACTGTATATAGACATAATATGACATTTGAAATGTCTTTATTCTTTTGGAACTTTTCTGAGTGTAATGTTTACTGTTAATGTTTATTGTTTATTTCACTTTTGTTTATTATCTATTCCACTTGCTTTGGCAATGTTAACATACGTTTCCCATGCCAATAAAGCCCTTAAATTGAAATTGAAATTGAATTGAATTGAAAAGGAGAGGTGGAGAGAGTGAAGGAGATAGAAAGAGAGGTAGAGAGAGTGAAGGAGTGAAAAGGAGAGGTGGAGAGAGTGAAGGAGTGAAAAGGAGAGGTGGAGAGAGTGAAGGAGTGAAAAGGAGAGGTGGAGAGAGTGAAGGAGTGAAAAGGAGAGGTGGAGAGAGTGAAGGAGAGAGAAAGAGAGGTAGAGAGAGTGAAGGAGTGAAAAGGAGAGGTGGAGAGAGAAGGAGAGGTGGAGAAAGTGAAGGAGAGAGAAAGAAGTGGAGAGAGGGAAGGAGAGAGAAGGAGAGGTGGAGAGAGTGAAGGAGAGAGAAAGAGAGGTAGAGAGAGTGAAGGAGTGAAAAGGAGAGGTGGAGAGAGTGAAGGAGTGAAAAGGAGAGGTGGAGAGAGTGAAGGAGAGAGAAAGAGAGGTAGAGAGAGTGAAGGAGTGAAAAGGAGAGGTGGAGAGAGAAGGAGAGGTGGAGAAAGTGAAGGAGAGAGAAAGAGAGGTGGAGAGAGTGAAGGAGAGAGGAGAGATGGAGAGAGTGTAGAAGAGAGTTGGAGAGGTGGAGAGAGTGAAGGAGAGAGGTGGAGAGTGAAGGAGAGAGAAGGACAAAATGAAGTAAATGGCTGTGTTAACACTTCAGACAGAGAGAACACTAACAGCCACTAACCTACTGCAAGCAATTAACGCACACACACACACACACATGCACACTCACACACACACATACACACTCACACTACTGCGAGAAATCAACGCAGTAAAACGTTGTTGACATGAATGTGGGTTTTCTTTCTTATAAGAGAGAAATCAACATCTTCGTGTTAGACTGATCATAACAAGTATTTTATTAAGTAGTTAACAGTTATTGGATATTAACATGCTATCATAAAAACCTGTCATCAGAAATGGGCATCAGTAACTTTATTGATCCCTTTCTTTTTGTCCATGTTCTTCTTTATCTTGTTGTGTATCAACCATATAAATCAGGGGTTGAGACGTTACCATGTGATAAGTTATTATTGATAACCTTATTATTGTCCTTTATTATTGATACATTTATAATTGATAACCTTATTATTGTCCTTTATTATTGATACATTTATAATTGATAACCTTATTATTGTCCTTTATTATTGATTCATTTATAATTGATAACCTTATTATTGTCCTTTATTATTGATTCATTTATAATTGATAACCTTATTATTGTCCTTTATTATTGATTCATTTATAATTGATAACCTTATTATTGTCCTTTATTATTGATACATTTATTATTGATAACCTTATTATTGCCCCATGCACCTCTCTGATTCAGAGGGTTTGGGTTAAATGTGGAAGACATATTTGGGTTGAATTAATTCAGTTGTCCAGGTATCCCCTTCCTCTTTACATGGAAATCAATTAAGTTGATGCTTGACTACATCCCTGGACTCACACACACAGAGACACACACACACACACACACGGCTGGACTCGCCGAGTCGCCCTTGTTGACTGCTCCTGGTTGGGTCACACTAGAGTCGCATAAATTATTTAATATGGGCACATAATACTCCCACACACTGAGCACACACACACATGCTCACATCTACACACTCTGAACAGAAATGGTTCAGAGAAAGTTCCTGATAATAATCCTAACTACCAGTCTGTAAAGTCCTTTTCCAGTCAAAATACAAATATAAAATAAAGTGCATACTTGATTGTAAAGTGTGGGGGTGAGAGCGAGCCTTGGCAAATGTCATCTGAATGATTTATCAGAATTCAGTGCTACTGTAGGTAACCAACCAACCGCCAAACCGCCCCAGCATACTTGTTTATGAGACGTTTATCACTTAAATCATGAACGAATTGAACGATAAAAGTATGACGTGTTTTATTATGTCTAGTCTAGTTAGGGATTGATTGTCAGTTCAGTGATTGGATAAAAACTAGTGAGTCAGTGTCCGCGTCCCAAACGGCACCTTATACCTCCTACACCTTCCCTATGGGCTCTGGTCAAAAGTAGTGCACTATGTAGGGAATAGGGTGCTAATTTAAGACACAGGTGCAAAGCAGGGAAACATGGTTGAAGAGGAACAACAACTGAAGGCGTGCGTGTGCGTGTGCGTGTGCGTGTGTGTGTGTGTGAGAGAGTGAGCGAGCGAGAGAAGGAAGGGAGGGATGGAGGGATAGAGAGAGAGAAGGAAGGGAGAGATGGAGGGATAGAGAGAGAGAAGGAAGGGAGAGATGGAGGGATAGAGAGAAGGAGGGATCGAGGGACAGTGAAGGATTGAGGGAGAGATGAGAGAGAAGGGGTATAGAGGGAGAGAGAGAGTGAGGAATGGAGGGAGGAATGAAGGGGAGGGTAGACTATGTATCATCCTACGTATTAGGAGTACAGTTGAAGTCGGAAGTTTACATACACCTTAGCCAAATACATTTAAACTCAGTTTTTCACAATTCCTGACATTTAATTGTTTAACTTGGGTCAAACGTTTCGGGTAGCCTTCCACAAGCTTCCCACAATAAGTTGGGTGAATTTTGGCCCATTCCTCCTGACAGAGCTGGTGTAACTGAGTCAGGTTTGTAGGCCTCCTTGCTCGCACACGCTTTTTCAGTTCTTCCCACATACTTTCTATAGGATTGAGGTCAGGGCTTTGTGATGGCCACTCCAATACCTTGACTTTGTTGTCCTTAAACCATTTTCCCACAACTTTGGAAGTATGCTTGGGGTCATTGTCCATTTGGAAGACCCATTTGCGACCAAGCTTCAACTTCCTGACTGATGTCTTGAGATGTTGCTTCAATATATCCACATAATTGTCCTTCTTCATGATGCCATCTATTTTGTGAAGTGCACCAGTCCCTCCTGCAGGAAAGCACCCCCACAGCATGATGCTGCCACCCCGTGCTTCACGGTTGGGATGGTGTTCTTTGGCTTGCAAGCACCCCCCTTTTCCCTCCAAACTTAACGATGGTCTTTATGGCCAAACAGTTCTATTTTTTGTTTCATCAAACCAGAGGACATTTCTCCAAAAAGTATGATCTTTGTCCCCATGTGCAGTTGCAAACCGTAGTCTGGCTTTTTTATGGCGATTTTGGAGCAGTGACTTCTTCCTTGCTGAGCGGCCTTTCAGGTTATGTCGATATAGGACTTGTTTTACTGTGGATATAGATACTTTTGTACCTGTTTCCTCCAGCATCTTCACAAGGTCCTTTGCTGTTGTTCTGGGATTGATTTGCAGTTTTCGCACCAAAGTACGTTCATCTCTAGGAGACAGAACGCGTCTCCTTCCTGAGCGGTATGACGGCTGCGTGGTCCCATGATGTTTATACTTGCATACTATTGTTTGTACAGATGAACGTGGTACCTTCAGGCGTTTGGAAATTGCTCCCAAGGATGAACCAGACTTGTGTAGGTCTACACATTTTTTTCTGAGGTCTTGGCTGATTTCTTTTGATTTTCCCATGATGTCAAGCAAAAAGGCACGGAGTTTGAAGGTAGGCCTTGAAATACATCCACAGGTACACCTCCAATTGACTCAAATGATGTCAATTAGCCTATCAGAAGCTTCTAAAGCCATGACATCATTTTCTGGAATTTTCCAAGCTGTTTAAAGGCACAGTCAACTTAGTGTATGTAAACTTCTGACCCACTGGAATTGTGATACAGTGAATTATAAGTTAAATAATTGTCACGCTCTGGCTCTGGGGACTCTTAAATGTTGAGCCAGGGTGTGTAGTTTCTATGTTGCATTTTCTATGTTCAGTTCTAGTATGTCTATTTCTATGTTGGCCGGGGTGGTTCCCAATCAGAGGCAGCTGTCGCTCGTTGTCTCTGATTGGGGACCATACTTAGGTAGCCTATTGGCACTAGTGGGTTGTGGGATCTTGTTCCGTGTAAGGTATGTTGTTTGTGTGCTACCTTGGACTTCACGTATAGTTTGTTTATTGTTTTGTCGTTGAGTGTTTATTCGTTAATAAACATGTTCGCACATAATGCTGCGCCTTGGTCCGTCTCATCCGTAAACGATCGTGACAATAATCTGTCTGTAAACAATTGTTGGAAAAATGACTTGTGTCATGCTCAAAGTAGATGTCCTAACCAACTTGCCAAAACTATAGTTTGTTAACAAGAAATGTGTGGAGTGGTTGAAAAAGTTAGTTTTAATGACTCCAACCTAAATGTATGTAAACTTCCGACTTCAACTGTATGCCACATGTTATCAGATCAACAGAGCTTAGGCTCTTTATTTGGGAAAAATAATATTTTATTTTGGAAAAAGACGAGCTCCTTTTCTTGTCTTTCCAGTTAGTGGTTGAGTTGTTTGTTATTTGTGTTCTTGGTGTTCTGCCTCTCAGCACAGAGAGACTCCCAGTAGGAGTCAAACCAGGTTAACTATAGAAAAGACAGGCCACGTTGGTCTTCCTTCTCTCTCCATATCCCCTCTCTCGCCCTTCTCTCTCCTCCTCTATCTCCCTCTACCTCTCTACCTCCCTCGATCTCTCGCTCCATCCCTCTATCATACACACACAGGGAGATAACTTGGAGAGTTCCAGGGTGTAGGCTTTTGTCCTATAGCCGGTACTAACACGACTGATACAACTGATCAACCAAGACCTGGATTAGTTGAATGAGTGTGTTAGTGCTGGGCTGGAACAAAAACCTGCCCTGCACATCCTGTAGCTCTCCAGGACCTGTAGCAGGCTGACCCCTGGTCTAAACTAGACATTTAAACAGGAGGTAATGTGTGGACAACACCACAAGAGTGCGCAGTGTCCTCTCTCTCTCAGTCTCCTCTCTCTCTCTCCTCATCTCAAACCTTAGCCAATTCACCCCCCTTTTCCTCCCTCCCTCACGTCTTCTCGCTCTCTCTCTCGCGCGCGCTCTAGTCCCTGCCAGTAGCTCCACTCCATAGACGCAGGCGGTGCTGAAACCCTCCCAGCCACCCCTGCTGTCAGCGCTTAGCCGACCGCGGCAGCCCGCAGCTTGAGCGGAGAGAGAGAGAGCGAGAGAGAGAGGGAGACGGAGAGCGAGAAAGATGGTTGGCAATCTGTGCGGTCGCAAACTGGCTCGCCGCTCCAAATCAGCGCTGATAGTAGCGCTGACAGTTCTCCTGGTTCAGACGCTGATCGTGTGGAACTTTAGTACCCTGGATACCCGGGAAGAAGGGGCCAATAGTAGCCGGGAGAAGAGGGACCAAGTCGGGGGCATCAACAAAGCCTACAGCCAGTACCCCCGGAGCGGGCTGCCAAAGAGGCATCACCAACCTCCGCTTGGGAAAGCGGCTGTTCGACACAAGCAACAACCCGTAAGAGTAGGGAGCGAATTTAAGTCTACCTATTATTTAGCAATAATAACGACGATTTTTTAAATCGATAACGACTAGCGTCATTATCATTCATTGTATATGCTACCATTCCTGATTCATTTTATAGGCTATCATCCCCCACTACGCGTGGTTTATTGTATTGTAATGTTTTGTATTGTATTGTATTGTAGGCTAAATTGTATTGTAGGGTGGGAAGGTTGTTAAGCATGGAATTGTTGTCATCAGACGAAGCAAGAAGCCAGCGTGTATTTGGATGACAAAGATGTTGCTTAGCTGTTGTTACCCATAGATGTTGATTAGCGGGTGTAAACTAACCAGTCTTTAGGAATGAGCGTGGTATAGTAGTCTAGTGTGATAATGAACCATGGGAGAAGGTTAGAGGGCGACACGGTTTAATCGGATAGGTCTACTTTGATGTAGAGTTTGGTAAGGCGCTCTTACGCTGCTATAACGCCTGGCCTGTGGCTGTTTTCTAGTGACCAGCCTGGTTATTACTGTAGCTACTGTCGGGCGCAATCAGTGTGTGTGTGTGTGTGTGTGTGTGTGTGTGTTGGGCAGTCTCTGGTCCAGTGGTAGACTCGTGGACGGGATAATATAGACAGACAGGTTTAGTTCATTTAGAGAGAAAGAGAGAGAGAGAGAGAGAGAGAGAGAGAGAAGGCGGAATAGAGGTCTGTCTGAAAGACGGACAGACGGTATGTGCGTACGTGCGTGCCTGCGAGTGTGTGTGTTTAACAGCGCACGTGAACACTTCCTCTCTATCGTTCTCCCAGGATACTAAAGTTGTCCCAAACTACAGAGAACTGACTGTGATTTTGAGGACCATTTTTCCCCCTCCTTGTCTTCCTTCATATTTGATGACAGAGTGCATGGTTGTTAAGTGGTGTTTTATGTCCCTGTGCAGATCTAGGCTACTGTTGGAGGAGTGCGTGTGTCTGTGTGTGTGTGTGTGTGTGCATGTGTGTGTGTGTGTGTGTGTGTGTGTGTGCGCGTGTCTGTGTGTCTGTGCCTGTGTGTTTGTGTGTGTGTGCCTGTGTGTGTGTGTGTGTTTTGAGAGAATGATGATGCTAGAGGATTGTAGCAGTCTCCTCATCTCCTCTACCTGTCCACATGCCATTATTACATGCTGGTCCATATCTATTAGATGATGTGTTATACTGTATGGTTACTAGTCCATATGCTATGGTAGCCTATATACTGCAAGGTCATGTGCATGTGTGTGTGGAGGTTTCTGTCTGTGTGTGTGTGTGTGTGTGTGAAGTGGGGGGGCGTGTGTTTGTGTGTGTGTGTGTGTGTTAAAGTGTGGTGCCTCTTGTATCCTTGATCTGTTTTTACATCCCATCATTACTCTGAACTAGATGTAACATGTCTTGTAATCTACAGAGAGAGAGAGAGAGAGAGAGAGAGAGAGAGAGAGAGAGAGAGAGAGAGAGAGAGAGAGAGAGAGAGAGAGAGAGAGAGAGAGAGAGAGAGAGAAGAGAGAGAGAGAGAGGGGGGGGGGGTAGAGGGAGAGAGATTACTGTTGGTCCCAGCATTTATTTTATATGTATACTTTTTATTTTTTTATTTTTTTTATTTCACCTTTATTTAACCAGGTAAACCAGTTGAGAACAAGTTCTCATTTACAACTGCGACCTGGCCAAGATAAAGCAAAGCAGTGCGATAAAAACAACAACACAGAGTTACATATGGGGTAAAACAAAACAAAGTCAAAAATACAACAGAAATACATATAATATACAGTGTGTGCAAATTTAGCAAGTTATGGAGGTAAGGCAATAAAATAGGCTATAGTGCAAAATAATTACAATTAGTATTAACACTGGAATGATAGATGTGCAAGAGATGATGTGCAAATAGAGATACTGGGGTACAAATGAGCAAAATAAATAACAATATAGGGATGAGATAGTTGGGCGGGCTAATTTCAGATGGGCTGTGTACAGGTGCAGTGATCGGTAAGGTGCTCTGACAACTGATGCTTAAAGTTAGTGAGGGAGATAAGTGTCTCCAGCTTCAGAGATGTTTGCAATTTGTTCCAGTCATTGGCAGCAGAGAACTGGAAGGAATTGCGGCCAAAGGAGGTGTTGGCTTTGGGGATGACCAGTGAGATATACCCGCTGGAGCGCAGACTACGGGTGGGTGTTGCTATGGTGACCAATGAGCTAAGATAAGGCGGGGATTTGTAATTTAACTTGCCATTTTGACTATTTTCTACATTGTAGAATAATAGTGAAGACATCAAAACTATGAAATAACACATATGGAATCATGTAGTAACCAAAAAAGTGTTAAACAATTTTTATATTTTATATTTGAGATTCTTCAAAGTTGCCACCCTTTGCCTTGATGACAGCTTTGTACAGAATAGTAGTGATCCTCTATATGAATAGATACTAGCTGGATTAGTAGTGTAGTGATCCTCTATATGAATAGATACTAGCTGGATTAGTAGTGTAGTGATCCTCTATATGAATAGATACTAGCTGGATTAGTAGTGTAGTGATCTATATGAATAGATACTAGCTGGATTAGTAGTATAGTGATCCTCTATATAAATATATACTAGCTGGATTAGTAGTGTAGTGATCCTCTATATGAATAGATACTAGCTGGATTAGTAGTGTAGTGAACCTCTATATGAATAGATACTAGCTGGATTAGTAGTGTAGTGATCTATATGAATAGATACTAGCTGGATTAGTAGTATAGTGATCCTCTATATGAATAGATACTAGCTGGATTAGTAGTATAGTGACCCTCTATATGAATAGATACTAGCTGGATTAGTAGTATAGTGATCCTCTATATGAATAGATACTAGCTGGATTAGTAGTATAGTGATCCTCTATATGAATAGATACTAGCTGGATTAGTAGTATAGTGACCCTCTATATGAATAGATACTAGCTGGATTAGTAGTATAGTGATCCTCTATATGAATAGATACTAGCTGGATTAGTAGTATAGTGATCCTCTATATGAATAGATACTAGCTGGATTAGTAGTGTAGTGATCCTCTATATGAATAGATACTAGCTGGATTAGTAGTGTAGTGATCTATATGAATAGATACTAGCTGGATTAGTAGTATAGTGATCCTCTATATAAATAGATACTAGCTGGATTAGTAGTGTAGTGATCCTCTATATGAATAGATACTAGCTGGATTAGTAGTGTAGTGAACCTCTATATGAATAGATACTAGCTGGATTAGTAGTGTAGTGATCTATATGAATAGATACTAGCTGGATTAGTAGTATAGTGATCCTCTATATAAATAGATACTAGCTGGATTAGTAGTGTAGTGATCCTCTATATGAATAGATACTAGCTGGATTAGTAGTGTAGTGAACCTCTATATGAATAGATACTAGCTGGATTAGTAGTGTAGTGATCTATATGAATAGATACTAGCTGGATTAGTAGTATAGTGATCCTCTATATGAATAGATACTAGCTGGATTAGTAGTATAGTGACCCTCTATATGAATAGATACTAGCTGGATTAGTAGTATAGTGATCCTCTATATGAATAGATACTAGCTGGATTAGTAGTATAGTGATCCTCTATATGAATAGATACTAGCTGGATTAGTAGTATAGTGACCCTCTATATGAATAGATACTAGCTGGATTAGTAGTATAGTGATCCTCTATATGAATAGATACTAGCTGGATTAGTAGTATAGTGACCCTCTATATGAATAGATACTAGCTGGATTAGTAGTATAGTGATCCTCTATATGAATAGATACTAGCTGGATTAGTAGTATAGTGATCCTCTATATGAATAGATACTAGCTGGATTAGTAGTATAGTGACCCTCTATATGAATAGATACTAGCTGGATTAGTAGTGTAGTGACCCTCTATATGAATAGATACTAGCTGGATTAGTAGTATAGTGATCCTCTATATGAATAGATACTAGCTGGATTAGTAGTGTAGTGAACCTCTATATGAATAGATACTAGCTGGATTAGTAGTGTAGTGATCTATATGAATAGATACTAGCTGGATTAGTAGTATAGTGATCCTCTATATGAATAGATACTAGCTGGATTAGTAGTATAGTGACCCTCTATATGAATAGATACTAGCTGGATTAGTAGTATAGTGATCCTCTATATGAATAGATACTAGCTGGATTAGTAGTATAGTGATCCTCTATATGAATAGATACTAGCTGGATTAGTAGTGGAGTGATCCTCTATATGAATAGATACTAGCTGGATTAGTAGTATAGTGACCCTCTATATGAATAGATACTAGCTGGATTAGTAGTATAGTGATCCTCTATATGAATAGATACTAGCTGGATTAGTAGTGTAGTGATCCTCTATATGAATAGATACTAGCTGCATTAGTAGTGTAGTGATCCTCTATATGAATAGATACTAGCTGGATTAGTAGTATAGTGATCCTCTATATGAATAGATACTAGCTGGATTAGTAGTATAGTGACCCTCTATATGAATAGATACTAGCTGGATTAGTAGTGTAGTGATCCTCTATATGAATAGATACTAGCTGGATTAGTAGTGTAGTGATCCTCTATATGAATAGATACTAGCTGCATTAGTAGTGTAGTGATCCTCTATATGAATAGATACTAGCTGGATTAGTAGTGTAGTGATCCTCTATATGAATAGATACTAGCTGGATTAGTAGTGTAGTGATCCTCTATATGAATAGATACTAGCTGGATTAGTAGTGTACTGATCCTCTATATGAATAGATACTAGCTGGATTAGTAGTGTAGTGATCCTCTATATGAATAGATACTAGCTGGATTAGTAGTATAGTGATCCTCTATATGAATAGATACTAGCTGGATTAGTAGTGTAGTGATCCTCTATATGAATAGATACTAGCTGGATTAGTAGTGTAGTGATCCTCTATATGAATAGATACTAGCTGGATTAGTAGTATAGTGATCCTCTATATGAATATATACTAGCTGGATTAGTAGTGTAGTGATCCTCTATATGAATAGATACTAGCTGGATTAGTAGTGTAGTGATCCTCTATATGAATAGATACTAGCTGGATTAGTAGTATAGTGATCCTCTATATGAATAGATACTAGCTGGATTAGTAGTGTAGTGATCCTCTATATGAATAGATACTAGCTGGATTAGTAGTGTAGTGATCCTCTATATGAATAGATACTAGCTGGATTAGTAGTATAGTGATCCTCTATATGAATAGATACTAGCTGGATTAGTAGTGTAGTGATCCTCTATATGAATAGATACTAGCTGGATTAGTAGTGTAGTGATCCTCTATATGAATAGATACTAGCTGGATTAGTAGTGTAGTGATCCTCTATATGAATAGATACTAGCTGGATTAGTAGTGTAGTGAACCTCTATATGAATAGATACTAGCTGGATTAGTAGTGTAGTGATCCTCTATATGAATAGATACTAGCTGGATTAGTAGTGTAGTGATCCTCTATATGAATAGATACTAGCTGGATTAGTAGTGTAGTGATCCTCTATATGAATAGATACTAGCTGGATTAGTAGTGTAGTGATCCTCTATATGAATAGATACTAGCTGGATTAGTAGTGTAGTGATCCTCTATATGAATAGATACTAGCTGCATTAGTAGTGTAGTGACCCTCTATATGAATATATACTAGCTGGATTAGTAGTATAGTGATCCTCTATATGAGCCATGATACAATTCCAACCAAGTTGGTTAACCCTATTGGTGCAGCCTTTCAAGCCGGAGGCCCGGGTTTGCTTCCTGCTCCCTCTGTTCACTACCAGTATCCAAATAACCAGCACCCCTCTGTTCACTACCATTATCTAAATAACCAGCACCCCTCTGTTCACTACCAGTATCTAAATAACCAGCACCCCTCTGTTCACTACCAGTATCCAAATAACCAGCACCCCTCTGTTCACTACCAGTATCCAAATAACCAGCACCCCTCTGTTCACTACCAGTATCCAAATAACCAGCACCCCTCTGTTCACTACCAGTATCCAAATAACCAGCACCCCTCTGTTCACTACCATTATCTAAATAACCAGCACCCCTCTGTTCACTACCAGTATCTAAATAACCAGCACCCCTCTGTTCACTACCAGTATCCAAATAACCAGCACCCCTCTGTTCACTACCATTATCTAAATAACCAGCACCCCTCTGTTCACTACCATTATCTAAATAACCAGCACCCCTCTGTTCACTACCATTATCTAAATAACCAGCACCCCTCTGTTCACTACCATTATCTAAATAACCAGCACCCCTCTGTTCACTACCAGTATCTAAATAACCAGCACCCACTCACCCATTATCAATGATTTTCTTCTATTTGTGTTCTCGTATTGAGGTTCAAATCATGTAGATAGCCTGCGTTGCTGAGTGGTGGGGGTGTTACCCAGCAGAGCAGTGTGTGTGTGTCTCATTACCTGGTTCCGTCAACGCTGCCACTGTAACACAGGGAAAATAAATACCTCGACCACAGTTTACCTACATACCTGGCTACAATGTCTCTCCAGTTTACCTACATACCTGGCTACAATGTCTCCACAGTTTACCTACATACCTGGCTATAATGTCTCCACAGTTTACCTACATACCTGGCTACAATGTCTCCACAGTTTACCTACATACCTGGCTATAATGTCTCCACAGTTTACCTACATACCTGGCTACAATGTCTCTCCAGTTTACCGACATACCTGGCTATAATGTCTCCACAGTTTACCTACATACCTGGCTATAATGTCTCCACAGTTTACCTACATACCTGGCTATAATGTCTCCACAGTAGCTACTACATGCCAGGAATACAGTGGGCACATACACAGTCACACACACACACAGTCACACACACACACACACAGTCACACACACACACACAGTCACACACACACACACACAGTCACACACACAATGCCACCTCTGTTTGTGTGTGTGTATGTGTGTATGTGTTCCCTCCCAGCATAGGAAGGTATGGTGACCGCGAGGCAGAGCATTTGTTTACGTTAGTCCAAGCTGATGGGGCCTTAACACAACTCTGGCATTCATTCACTGCTGCCTCTGACAAACACACAGTCACACATGGGATTATCACATGATCAACGCTGGATTAGATTACAAATCATATTACACATCAGTTCCAATCGCATAGTCTGATATCACTAACCTGTGTGTGTCTTAGTGTGTGTGTGTGTGTGTGTGTGTGTGTGTGTGTGTGTGTGTGTGCTATGAATGCATATATGTGTGTGGGTGTTTGTGTGTGTGTGTGTGTGTGTGTGTGTGTGTGTGTGTGTGTGTGCTATGAATGCATATCTGTGTGTGGGTGTTTGTGTGTGTGTGTGTGTGTGTGTGTGTGTGTGTGTGTGTGTGTGTGTGCTATGAATGCATATCTGTGTGTGGGTGTTTGTGTGTGTGTGTGTGTGTGTGTGTGTGTTTGTGTGTGTGTGTGTGTGTGTGTGTGCTATGAATGCATATCTGTGTGTGGGTGTTTGTGTGTGTGTGTGTGTGTGTGTGTGTGTGTGTGTGTGTGTGTGTGTGTGTGTGTGTGTGTGTGTTATTTGTCCCATACTATCAAGCTATTTCCTGTAGTGTCTAGTTTTTGGCGCCCACAGCTGCTTATTCCAACCCTTATTCCAACACACACACACACACACACACACACACACACACACACACACACACAGACAAATTTGAAAAAAATCTATTTTGGTTATTGAACTACAGTAAGTGAAGTGGATTTACACCCGGTAACAGACTTGCGGTAACAGAATTTCATCATGGGTCCCTGATCTGTACTACTCAGAAATGCATAATTATGGATATAAATGTAATTCTCTTCATGGTGATGCGTCCTAAATAGAGATATATATATATAATATAAATGGGTACACAAAGGTAGAAATATGCAAAATCCTGATTTGCATATTTGGGTATTATTCTTCACACTGGCTATTATTTTAATGAGCTCCGCCCCCAAACAAGAACACATTTGGTTGGTCTGGCCCGGACCAAATCTGAACCAATCAGAGACGTCTGTAGAGTACGGTAGAGTATAGTTCAGTACATTATAGTTTACTCAACTCTAGTGTGCTCTACTGTATACTGTACTATACTCTATTCTACTGTACTATACTCTATTCTACTGTACTATACTCTATTCTACTGTACTGAACTATACTCTACTGTACTGAACTATGCCCTACTTTTACTGTACAAATGGGCGACAAGTAGCCTAGCGTTTAGAGCGTTGGGCCAGTAACCCAAAGGTCGCTGGTTCGAATACCTGAGCCGACAAGGTGAAAAATCTGTCGATGTGCCCTTGAGCAAGGCACTTAACCCTAATTTGATCCAGAGGCGCCGTACTACTATGGCTGACCCTGTAAAACAACACATTACACTGCACCTATCATACTACTATGGCTGACCCTGTAGAACAACACATTACACTGCACCTATCATACTACTATGGCTGACCCTGTAAAACAACACATTACACTGGACCTATCATACAACTATGGCTGACCCTGTAAAACAACACATTACACTGCACCTATCATACTACTATGGCTGACCCTGTAGAACAACACATTACACTGGACCTATCATACTACTATGGCTGACCCTGTAAAACAACACATTACACTGCACCTATCATACTACTATGGCTGACCCTGTAGAACAACACATTACACTGCACCTATCATACTACTATGGCTGACCCTGTAAAACAACACATTACACTGCACCTATCATACTACTATGACTGACCCTGTAAAACAACACATTACACTGCACCTATCATACTACTATGGCTGACCCTGTAAAACAACACATTACACTGCACCTATCATACTACTATGGCTGACCCTGTAAAACAACACATTACACTGCAACTATCCAGTGGATGTGACAAGAAAACATCTTATTTTGTTATTTTTTTACTCTGTGATGTCCAAACTTGTGAAACAGACGTCTGAACCGGACCAAATCTGAACTAATCATCATGGACATCTATGTTTGGGCCAAATGAAGGCCGGTCCAGACGTCTGTGGACGTTGAAATCAAGGCCAGGGCGGACTTTTCAACGTCCATGGACGTGCTCAGTGGGTGAGGATGCTGGTTACAGTAAATGGAAATAGAGTGGGCTCATGGGTAGGTGTCAGTAAGAGGGATTGGAGAGAAATTACTTGGAGAGAGAGAGAGAGAGAGAGAGAGAGAGAGAGAGAGAGAGAGAGAGAGAGAGAGAGAGAGACAGAGAGAGAGAGAGAGAGAGAAGGCCTGTGGTGTTGATGGTATCCTCAATGAAATGATAAAATATACAGACCACAAATTCCAATTGGCTATACTTAAACTCTTTAACATCATCCTTAGCTCTGGCATCTTCCCCAATATTTGGAACCAAGGACTGATCACCCCAATCCACAAAAGTGGAGACGAATTTGACCCCAATAACTACCGTGGGATATGCATCAACAGCAGCCTTGGGAAAATCCACTGCATTATCATTAACAGCAGACTAGTTCATTTCCTTAGTGAAAACAATGTACTGAGCAAATGTCAAATTGGCTTTTTACCAAATTACCGTATGACAGACCACGTATTCACCCTGCACACCCTAATTGACAAACAAACAAACCAAAACAAAAATTTATTTGTATTTTGTCATTTAGCAGACGCTCTTATCTAGAGCGATTTACAGTTAGTGAGTGCATACATTTTTCATGCTGGCCTCCCGTGGGAAACGAACCCACAACCCTGGCGTTGCAAGCGCCATGCTCTACCAACTGAGCTACAGGGGACCCCTGTATATGCACAGAAACACTTCCCCATAGGTTGATGTAGAAGTCAAACACAAAGCTCATGGAACGTACACAGATTACAGAAAGCTCACACACAAATAACACTACATACAGTTCTCAGTATTGTGCACTGAAGTAGCATACGGTATTGAAACACACATACTTTGTTGATTTAAAAAAACGTTTGACTCAATTTGGCATGAAGGGTCTGCTATACAAATTGATGGAAAGTGGTGTTGGGGGAAAAACATACAACATTATAAAATCCATATACACAAACAACAAGTGTGCGGTTAAAATTGGCAAAAAAACACACACATTTCTTTCCACAGGCCCGTGGGGTGAGACAGGGATGCAGTTTAAGCCCCACCCTCTTCAACATATTTATCAATGAATTGGCGAGGGCACTAGAACAGTCTGCAGCACCCGGCCTCACCCTACTAGAATCTGAAGTCAAATGTCTACTGTTTGCTGATGATCTGGTGCTTCTGTCCCCAACCAAGGAGGGCCTACAGCAGCACCTAGATCTTCTGCACAGATTCTGTCAGACCTGGGCCCTGACAGTAAATCTCAGTAAGACAAATATAATGGTGTTCCAAAAAAGGTCCAGTTGCCAGGACCACAAATACAAATTCCATCTAGACACCGTTGTCCTAGAGCACACAATTGCCGTTTTTTCTGAAATTCTGCTACCGATTCGAGTTTTAATCACTTAATAATTCATAAACAAAATTGATATCAGTAAAAACACTAATTGATAGGTCGACCTTTACTGGTTACTTCTGTGAACTTTCATTATCTTCCCTCCTCATGAGGGAGAGAAATTAGAAAATATCTTAAAGATATGTGGGTTTTTGGTAACGGAATGTCAAGGCACAAAGCAATGTTTCTTAAAAGGCACAAGGCAAGGTTTATTAAAAGGCACAAGGCAATGTTTCTTAAACTTACAGTAGGCAGAAACAATTACCCCAAACGAAATATGTGTTGATATTAGTTGGCAGGGGTCTTCAACATTATTGTGTTTCTAATACCTTTTAAGACTTTTTCTGGTAGATGTTGTCTAAGACCTTTTTTCCATCTGTTTGACAAGAAATCAAAGCCTTTGCTTATTCAACAAATATTTGGATGGAAAATGGTTGAAAAATGTATATATGCCTTAATTTCCCCGAAATATAGACTCTTAGCTTTTATTTGACACCCAATTTGTAGTGTTGAGTGATTAACCGAAATGTTGGTTATTTTTTGGTTTTTAAACAACTAATTGAGCTACGACAGTTCAATTATTTGAATTCCATTTCATTCTTTTTTTTTTCTTCTGTGAGCTCAATGACACATCGTTGCACTAGAGATAAATCAGATCCAGCCTGAACTGTGCGATATAGTAGGGAGTTGTAGTTTCTCTAGAGATAAATCAGATCCAGCCTGAACTGTGCGATATAGTAGGGAGTTGTAGTTTCTCTAGAGATAAATCAGATCCAGCCTGAACTGTGCGATATAGTAGGGAGTTGTAGTTTCTCTAGAGATAAATCAGATCCAGCCTGAACTGTGCGATATAGTAGGGAGTTGTAGTTTCTCTAGAGATAAATCAGATCCAGCCTGAACTGTGTGATGTAGTAGGGAGTTGTAGTTTCTCTAGAGATAAATCAGATCCAGCCTGAACTGTGTGATGTAGTAGGGAGTTGTAGTTTCTCTAGAGATAAATCAGATCCAGCCTGAACTGTGTGATGTAGTAGGGAGTTGTAGTTTCTCTAGAGATAAATCAGATCCAGCCTGAACTGTGTGATGTAGTAGGGAGTTGTAGTTTCTCTAGAGATAAATCAGATCCAGCCTGAACTGTGTGATGTAGTAGGGAGTTGTAGTTTCTCTAGAGATAAATCAGATCCAGCCTGAACTGTGCGATGTAGTAGGGAGTTGTAGTTTCTCTAGAGATAAATCAGATCCAGCCTGAACTGTGTGATATAGTAGGGAGTTGTAGTTTCTCTAGAGATAAATCAGATCCAGCCTGAACTGTGTGATGTAGTAGGGAGTTGTAGTTTCTCTAGAGATAAATCAGATCCAGCCTGAACTGTGTGATGTAGTAGGGAGTTGTAGTTTCTCTAGAGATAAATCAGATCCAGCCTGAACTGTGCAATATAGTAGGGAGTTGTAGTTTCTCTAGAGATAAATCAGATCCAGCCTGAACTGTGCAATATAGTAGGGAGTTGTAGTTTCTCTAGAGATAAATCAGATCCAGCCTGAACTGAATTGAGGTAATATATACATGTGGGTAGAGTTAAAGTGACTATGCATAAATAATAAACAGAGTAGCAGCAGCGTAAAAGAGGAGGGGTGGGTGTGGGGGGGCAGTGCATATAGTCCGGGTAGCCATGATTAGCTGTTCAGGAGCCTTATGGCTTGGGGGTAGAAGCTGTTGAGAAGCCTTTTGGACCTAGACTTGGCGCTCCGGCACCGCTTGCCGTGCGGTAGCAGAAAGAACAGTCTAGGGTGGCTGGAGTCTTTGACAATTTTGAGGGCCTTCCTCTGACATCGCCTGGTATAGAGGTCCTGGATGGCAGGAAGCTTGGCCCCAGTGATGTACTGGGCCGTACGCACTACCCTCTGTAGTGCCTTGCGGTCGGAGGCCGAGCAGTTGCCATACCAGGCGGTGATGCAACCAGTCAGGATGCTCTCGATGGTGCAGCTGTATAACTTTTTGAGGATCTGAGGACCATGCCAAATCTTTTCAGTCTCCTGAGGGGGATTAGGCTTTGTCGTGCCCTCTTCACGACTGTCTTGGTGTGTTTGGACCATGATAGTTAGTTGGTGATGTGCACACCAAGGAATTTGAAGCTCTCAACCTGAACCGTCAATGAGAATGGGGGCGTGCTCAGTCCTCTTTTTTTTCCTGTAGTCCACAATCATCTCCTTTGTCTTGATCACGTTGAGGAAGAGGTTGTTATCCTGGCATCACACTGCCAGGTCTCGGACCTCCTCCCTATAGGCTGTCTCATCGTTGTCGGTGATCAGGCCTACCACTGTTGTGTTGTCAGCAAACGTAATGATGGTGTTGGAGTCGTGCCTGGCCATGCAGTCATGGGTGAACAGGGAGTACAGGAGGGGACTGAGCACGCACCCCTGAGGGGCCCCCGTGTTGAGGATCAGCGTGGCAGATGTGTTGTTACCTACCCTTACCACCTGGGGGCGGCCCGTCAGGAAGTCCAGGATCCAGTTGCAGAGGGAAGTGTTTAGTCCCAGGATCCTTAGCTTAGTGATGAGCTTTGAAGGCACTATGGTGTTGAACGCTGAGCTGTAGTCAATGAACAGCATTCTCACGTAGGTGTTCCTCTTGTCCAGGTGGGAAAGGGCAGTGTGGAGTGCAATAGAGATTGCATCATCTGTGGATCTGTTGGGGCGGTATGCAAATTGAGTGGGTCTAGGGTTTCTGGGATAATGGTGTTGATGTGAGCCACGACCAACCTTTCAAAGCACTTCATGGCTACAGACGTGAGTGCTACGGGTCGGTAGTCATTTAGGCAGGTTATCTTAGTGTCCTTGGGCACAGGGACTATGGTGGTCTGCTTGAAACATGTTGGTATTACAGACTCAGTCAGGGACATGTTGAAAATGTCAGTGAAGACACTTGCCAGTTGGTCAGCACATGCTCGGAGTACACGTCCTGGTAATCCGTCTGGGCCTGCGGCCCACCAGGTTTTCATAATGCCCCGTGGCTGTCTTCCATTTGTCCCCTTCCTTGACGTGCACCAGGTTGTATGCACTCCTGAGATCTAATTTCGTGAAGAAGCGCACCCCATGCATTGATTCGATCACAGAGGAAATGAGGGGTAGAGGATAACTATAACGAATTGTAATTGTATTAAGTGCACGGTAATCAATGCAAGGGTGCAGACCCCCTGTCTGTCACGCCCTGGCTCTGGGGACTCTTAAATGTTGAGCCAGGGTGTGGATTTTCTATGTTTAGTTTTCTATGTTTTTTTGTTCTAGATTGTTTAGTTCTATGTTGGCCAGGGTGGTTCCCAATCAGAGGCAGCTGTAGCTCGTTGTCTCTGAATGGGGACCATACATAGGCAGCCTGTTGGCACCAGTTAGTTTGTGGGATCTTGTTCCGTTAAGGTTTGTTTTGTTAACCTAGGACTTCACGTTATCGTTTGTTTGTTGTTTTGTGTCGTGAGTTTAGTACGTAATAAAATATACGCTTATCACGCTGCGCCTTGGTTCCACGAGTCATCAGTCAACGTTCGTGACACTGTCTTTCTTCTTCACGAAAAATAAACTTGAGGAGGCGGGTGAAGTGGAGGGACGTATGAACCCCTGACTTAGGGACTCGGAGACGTATGATTCCATAGCCTCCGTTTCAGCCTGCGACAGGGGATATACATGACTCCTGGGCGGCACAGCGTCTAACCGGAGGTTTATGGCACAATCCCCCCAGCGATGGGGTGGTAATTTGGTCGCCTGCGTTTTGGAAAAGGCATGCGCCAAATCGAGGTATTCGGGGGGAATGCGCATTGTCTGGACTTTCCACCGTGGTCGCACCAACGGAAACAGCTAGACACCTACCCTGACACTCTCGCGACCACCCCGTGAGAGCCCTCTGCGGCCATGAAAAGGTGGGGTCGTGTAGTGCTAGCCAGGGAAGGCCCAACACAACAGGGAAATCAAGGGACTCAATAATATGAAACGTGATTTGCTCGTTATGGGTCTCCTGCGTAATCATAGTGACTGGTGCGGTAACCTCCCTAACAAAACCTGACCCTAATGGTTGATTGTCAAGTGCTTTGATGGGCAATGGAATAGACAGGGGAACCAATGTAATACGTAGACTAGAGCTAAAGACCTGTCCATAAAGTTCCCAGCTGCGCCTGAATCTACCAGCGCCTTACATTGGGGAACTACCGTGTAATCAGGGAAGTTGACGTGGATGGTTAAATGCGCAGCACAGGGCTCTGAACGAGTGTGGGTTTGTGCTACCTGGGGTGACGCGAGAGTGCCCTGCCTGCCGCCTCCAGAACCAGAAGAACTCTGACGACATCATGCAGCAGAATGTCCTCTTCTGCCACAAGAGTGACACTGGATCTGTCGTCCTCCATTCTCCCGGAACGCTGCACCACCCAGCTCCATTGGAACGTGAGCCGGGGTGAGGGGCGGTGAAACGGGAAGGCCCCATCCAGGATGTCCTCTCGAAGCCAGCAGGTTGTCCAACCGGATGGCCATGTCCACCAGTTGGTCGAAGGTCAGAGTGGTATCCCGGCAGGCTTGCTCCCTTCGGATGTCCTCACGCAGGCTGCATCGAAAATGGTCGATGAGGGACCGCTCGTTCCACCCAGACCCAGCCGCTAGGGTTCTAAACTCCAGGGAAAAGTCTTGCGCAGTCCTCGTCCCCTGCCTCAGATGGAACAGACGCTTGCCCGCCTCTCTTCCTTTGGGGGGATGATCAAAGACTGCACGGAAGAGGCAAGCAAACTCTCTGTAGCTGTCCAACACGTCTCCTCCTTCACTCCAGACAGCGTTGGCCACTCCAGGGATTTCCCAGAGAGGCAGGAGACGAGGGTGGACACCTTCTCCCGATCCGAATTTGAATATTTAAACAATGTTACAAATGTCAGAGCGATAGACAGCAAGGTTTATAGAAATCTCCGCTGTTGAAACGAAAAGTTACTCTAAAAGAAATGTGAGATCAAGTTTATAAATTGCTTGGCTGGGCTGATGAGACAGTGAATTGCGCAGTCAGATGGAACAGAGTAAATAGGCATTTTAACTTAATAGATTTAGCCAGTGGTAACTTGTGAAATAGACACCAGCTGGAATGCGGTTTTAACCAATCAGCTGTATCCAGGCACTCCACGTTGCGTCAGCGATATACCACACCTCCTCGGGCCTTATTGCTTAATGATAATGCTTATTTGGATGTCAACCCCAATACATGTTCATGTCATCGTCACCGATCAACTGCATTACATTTCAAAACGACTTTGACTACCACCACCGATTTCTGTATGCTAGCTATGCTACCAGCTTATACGAATGGCAGTTAGCATTTAGCAGTCACTTCTTCTAAACCTGAAAAGGGACAACTTCTAAATGTTATGCAGCGAAAAACAGCCAAATATATATATCCAAATCAGACTTTGTTAACCACATTGTGGGCCTGTTTCAATACATAAATCAGGACGGACTTTAGTCATCACCTTTGTGCACAAAACATCCATATAATTTTTTTTACGTCACTCACAGCCGAAGATATTAACATTTTAGATTCATCCAATATCTGCCATGTTTTTGGACGACGTGATGACGTCATCGCTTGCGCTGCTCCCTGAGTGCTAGTGCGCATGTGATATCCGTATAAACCGGATATAGATGGTCCATGAATCGGCGTATGCGAACGTGAGTAGAATACCTTGAAAACAATGGTCGGACATCTTGGACGAGAGATGGAGAGAGAGAGAGCGAGAGAGAGAGCGAGAGAGAGCGAGAGAGAGCGAGAGCGAGAGCGAGAGAGCGAGAGAGAGAGAGAGAGAGAGAGAGAGAGAGAGAGAGAGAGAGAGAGAGAGAGAGAGAGAGAGAGAGAGAGAGAGAGAGAGAGAGAGAGAGAGAGAGAGAGAGAGAGCGAGGGGGGGAGGATGAGTGAGAGAGACAGAGAGATATCAGGGGGGGAGGATGAGTGAGAGAGACAGAGAGATATCTCCCAGAACAAAGTGAAGTTTCTCATTTACATCTGATAGCAACAGAACATTTTATTTCTGAGTTTGTCATATTGTATTCTATTCTCAGGCATGTCACAATGAGATTGTAATCTCTCTACTCGTTAGCCCTACTACAGATAACACCCTCTCTATTCTGGACCTCTTCCTATAATTTGAGTTTCTCACGCTGTAATATCTAGCGTTGTAATATCACATTGTAATATCAATTTCACCTTGAGCCTTGTGTGTGTGTGTGTGTGTGTGTGTGTGTGTGTGTGTGTGTGTGTGTGTGTGTGTGTGTGTGTGTGTGTGTGTGTGTGTGTGTGTGATATGATTGTAGCAGGTGGTACACCAGTAACGATAGTTTGTTTATCAGAATGTTGGTGCGGACAGGATCTCTTTTCTAGTACCACCAGAAATAACCTGCCTAGACAAGACTCACACAGCCCTGTCCAGTGTGTGTGTGTGTGTGTGTGTGTGTGTGATATGATTGTAGCAGGTGGTACACCAGTAAAGATAGTTTGTTTATCAGAATGTTGGTGCGGACAGGATCTCTTTTCTAGTACCACCAGAAATAACCTGCCTAGACAAGACTCACACAGCCCTGTCCAGTGTGTGTGTGTGTGTGTGTGTGTGTGTGTGTGTGTGTTTGTGTGTGTGTGTTGAGGTGTCTGTACAGTATACTGAAGACTGTCTATACGGTGTCTGGATACTGCATTGTACTGTATATTTCTGGGCAGAGGGAACCTTTCATTCTTAAGTAACAGAACTAGACACACACACACACGATTGATATTCCTGGAATGGGCAGGGTTGGTCTGTGTGCCATGGAATACCACGACCAGATCATATAGCGTTGTTACTGACACTCACACGCACGCACGCACACACGCACATACACACACTTTAACCCCTGTAACCCCTGTGTCAGCGTAGAGATATCTTATGAGTGACAGCATTCCCCATGCTTGATCACATGACACAGATACACACAAGTGCAGACAGACAGACAGCCAAGCAGAAAGACAGACAGCCAAGCAGGCAGACAGACAGACAGACAGACAGACAAGCAGATAGACATACAGACAGACAGCCAAGCAGACAGAGAGACAGACAGCCAAGCAGACAGACAGACAAGCAGACAGACAGACAGACAAGCAGACAGACATATAGACAGACAGCCAAGCAGACAGACAGACAGACAGACAGACAGACAGACAGACAGACAGACAGACAGACAGACAGACAGACAGACAGACAGACAGACAACCATGCAGGCAGACAGACAGACAGACAAGCAGACAGACAGGGGGGAGGGGGGAGAGAGATGGGGAGGGAGGTGGGGAGGGAGGGAGGGGTGGCACCTAAAGAGAAGTGGGGAGAGAGAGGGGAGACGGGACAGACAGGACAATTAGACTTCTTATTTCATTAAATTATTTATTGTTGGTTTGCTTGCTGTTTTGTCTTGTATCTATGTTTTTTTTCTGTTTTTCATGCACCCCAGCAGCCCCCCAAAATATATATATATATTATTTTAAATAACAGTATTGAAAATCATACTGTCTGCATTTCGGTATTTCATATACGGTATAAACAGTATATCGCCCAAGCCTAATATATATATCTACATATTTATCTGTATATCTCTCTTATACATACAGGTATGGATACAGGTATGGATATATACTCATTCTCTCTGTGTCTCTGTCCTACAGAACTCAGCGTACTCTCTTTTCCAATTGTTACACTGACTAACTCTCTCTCACTTTCCCTCCTCCCCCTCCTCTTCCCTCCCCCTCCCCTTAATCACTCTCTCCTCCCCTCTCTCCCCCCCTCCGTCCCCCCTCTTTCTCCCTCCTCTCTCTCTCTTCTCCAGGAGGGCTACCACTCCTGGCGGCCCAAGGAAAAAGTCTTCCTGGATAGTAACAACAATGAGAACTCGGTCCCCAAAGACTTTGACACCGTTGTCGACAGCAACAGCAACCTTGGGGCGCGTTCACAGTCTCAGCGCCTGCGAACGGCAGGAAACACAGCCAAGCACAAACCGGACAAGGCCCTAACGCAAGGCATTCTGGGAAAGGCCTTGCCCAACGAGGTCAACGAGGTCAATCAGCAGTACCCTCTTCCTCCACAGCAGCTCAAACCACACAGACCACACCCCACTAAACCTTCCCTCTCTCCCTCCATCAAAACATCCAATCAGCATCAGCGACATCACCAACCCAGGAAGTCGGTGACTTCAGCTCCTGTGTTGGGGCAGCGGAGGGAGCAGCACCAGTGTGAGATCAGTGGGAAAGAGGCCATCTCGGCTCTGTCCAGAGCCAAGACCAGGGAGTGTCGTCAGCAGATAGCTGAGGTGTACTGCAGACACAAGGAGAGGACACTGATGCCGGAGACCGTCCCTCGATACTGCACCCTAGAAGGTGAGTCTCATAGAGAATGCGTCCCAAATGGTACCCTATTCCCTATATAGAGACCTACGTCACCAGCCTCAGTGAGAAGGGGCTGCCTCAGTGAGAAGGGGCTGCCTCAGTAAGAAGGGGCTGCCTCAGGGAGAAGGGGCTGCCTCAGTAAGAAGGGGCTGCCTCAGTAAGAAGGGGCTGCCTCAGTAAGAAGGAGCTGCCTCAGGGAGAAGGGTCTGCCTCAGGGAGAAGGAGCTGCCTCAGTAAGAAGGGGCTGCCTCAGTAAGAAGGGGCTGCCTCAGTGAGAAGGAGCTGCCTCAGTGAGAAGGTGTTGCCTCAGTGAGAAGGAGCTGCCTCAGTGAGAAGGGGCTGCCTCAGTGAGAAGGTGTTGCCTCAGTAAGAAGGGGCTGCCTCAGTGAGAAGGTGTTGCCTCAGTAAGAAGGAGCTGCCTCAGTAAGAAGGGGCTGCCTCAGTAAGAAGGGGCTGCCTCAGTGAGAAGGAGCTGCCTCAGTGAGAAGGTGTTGCCTCAGTGAGAAGGAGCTGCCTCAGTGAGAAGGGGCTGCCTCAGTGAGAAGGGGCTGCCTCAGTAAGAAGGGGCTGCCTCAGTAAGAAGGGGCTGCCTCAGTAAGAAGGGGCTGCCTCAGTAAGAAGGGGCTGCCTCAGTGAGAAGGAGCTGCCTCAGTGAGAAGGTGTTGCCTCAGTGAGAAGGAGCTGCCTCAGTGAGAAGGGGCTGCCTCAGTGAGAAGGGGCTGCCTCAGTAAGAAGGGGCTGCCTCAGTAAGAAGGGGCTGCCTCAGTAAGAAGGGGCTGCCTCAGTAAGAAGGGGCTGCCTCAGTGAGAAGGAGCTGCCTCAGTGAGAAGGTGTTGCCTCAGTGAGAAGGAGCTGCCTCAGTGAGAAGGGGCTGCCTCAGTGAGAAGGTGTTGCCTCAGTAAGAAGGGGCTGCCTCAGTGAGAAGGTGTTGCCTCAGTAAGAAGGAGCTGCCTCAGTAAGAAGGGGCTGCCTCAGTGAGAAGGAGCTGCCTCAGTGAGAAGGTGTTGCCTCAGTGAGAAGGAGCTGCCTCAGTGAGAAGGGGCTGCCTCAGTGAGAAGGGGCTGCCTCAGTAAGAAGGGGCTGCCTCAGTAAGAAGGGGCTGCCTCAGTAAGAAGGGGCTGCCTCAGTAAGAAGGGGCTGCCTCAGTAAGAAGGGGCTGCCTCAGTAAGAAGGGGCTGCCTCAGTAAGAAGGGGGCTGCCTCAGTAAGAAGGGGCTGCCTCAGTAAGAAGGGGGCTGCCTCAGGGAGAAGGAGCTGCCTCAGTGAGAAGGGGTTGCCTCAGTGAGAAGGGGCTGCCTCCGTGAGAAGGGTCTACCAGTAATAGACAGTATACAAACAGAACACAGACATCATACAGAATATACAATAGCAGAGCAGTGAACATAAAACATACATCTCTGGAGTAGAGGCTGATTGCAGTGGGAATATACAATTTACAGAGGGGAGATACACTGATTGTTCATAACATTAGGAACACCTGCTCTTTCCATGACATAGACTGAACAGGTGAATCCAGGTGAAAGCTATGATCCCTTATTGAAATCCACTTCAATCAGTGTAGATTAAGGGGAGGAGACAAGTTAAAGAAGGATTTTTAAGCCTTGAGACAATTGAGACATGGATTGTGTATGTGTGCCATTCAGAGGGTGAATGGGCAAGACAAAATATTTAAGTGCCTTTGAATGGGGTATGGTAGTAGGTGCCAGGCACACCGGTTTGTGTCAAGAACTGCAACGCTGCTGGGTTTTTAATGCTCAACAGTTTCCCGTGTGTTTAAAGAATGGTCCACCACCCAAAGGGCATCCAGCCAACTTGACACTACTGTGGGAAGCATTGGAGTCGACATGGACCAGCATCCCTGTGGAACTCTTTCAACACCTTGTAGAGTCCATGCCCTGACGGATTGAGGCTGTTCTGAGGGCAAAAGGGGGTGTAACTCAATATTATGAAGGTGTTCCTAATGTTTTGTACACTCAGTGTATCTATATTGAAAACAAAAAAAACTGTTTTAAGTGAGAAGTAGGCATTGGTCTGAAGCCGAAAAAGAAAGGAAATTCAGAATGCGTACTTGACCCATGCACTACCAAGGTTTTCCAGCACACAGCTTTGACCTACCACAGTAGCTATGTTGGGCTATTGTACTTCCAACAATATGTAGGCAGGTTTCTTACGATTCAAACCTTCTCAAACAGCCTAATTCATATTCTTAGAGGAGGTGCTCCCAAAATAAAGTGATTTGTACCACATACAAGGGAGTGTATTGCATTCTTCCCACCCCACTCTAAGACATTACTCCATTCCACTACCTTTTGTCTCCTCCCCTTGTCCACTCTCCTTGTCTCCTCTCCTTGTCTTCTCTCCTTGTCTTCTCTCCATGTCCACTCTCCTTGTCTCCACCCCTTGTCTCCTCTCCTTGTCTCATCTCCTTGTCACCTCTCCTTGTCTCATCACCTTGTCACCTCTCCTTGTCTCCTCTCCTTGTATAATATCCTTGTCTCCTATCCTTGTCTCCTCTCCTTGTCTCCTCTCCTTGTCTCATATCATTTTATTTTCTCCTTGTCTCCTCTCCTTGTCTCCTCTCCTTGTCTCATATCCTTTTATTTTCTCCTTGTCTCCTCTCCTTGTCTCCTCTCCTTGTCTCCTCTCCTTGTATCCTCTCCTTGTATCCTCTCCATGTCTCCTCTCCTTGTCTCCTCTCCTTGTCACCTCGCCATCCCCAGAGGGAAGAGAGGAAGGATTGATGAGAGGGAGAAAGGCAGGTCATAAGGAAGGGAGAGAAAGTGAGTTAGAGAGAGAGACTGATGACAGAGGCAGAAAGAGTTCTTGTCACCACGGAGACAAAAGTCAGGGCTTTCCCGAGGGTTCCGGCTAGAACTCCCCCGTCGAGGCTGCCTTGCCAGTGCCTGATCTATTTAGGGAACATTCCACCCCATTCACTGCTCTACGCTTGTGTCCCAAACAGCACCCTATTCACTATATACAACACTACTTTTGATTTTTTTTTTACGATATAGGGATTAGGGTGCTCTGGTCAAACGTAGTGCACTATATAGGGAATAGGGTGCTGTTTGGACTGCAGCGTATACTACTCTACTTACCATAGGGCAGTGCCCACGCCAAGCCAGTGTAATTACACACTAGTTAGTACAGGAGTTAGATAGAGAAGTGCTGAGTAAAGCCTGTGTGTGTGTGTGTGTGTGTGTGTGTGTGTGTGTGTGTGTGTGTGTGTGTGTGTGTGTGTGTGTGTGTGTGTGTGTGTGTGTGTGTGTGTGTGTGTGTGGTGGGGGGGGAGGGCAGAGCTTGACTAAAGATAGACTCTGCCATCCAACCGCCCAGAAAGTTTAAGGTTTAGATTCTACATTTAATTTATATGATTATACGTTTCTTTGATGATGCAGTAAGGGAGGGGATATCTATAGCTTTAGAATGACTGAATGGTGGTGGCTGGCTGGCTGGCTGGTGCTGCCTGGCTGGTGCTGGCTGGTGCTGCCTGGCTGGTGCTGGCTGGCTGGCTGCCTGGCTGGCTGCCTGGCTGGTGCTGGCTGGCTGGTGCTGGCTGCCTGGCTGGCTGCCTGGCTGGTGCTGCCTGGCTGGTGCTGCTTGGCTGGTGCTGGCTGGTGCTAGCTGGCTGGTGCTGGCTGGTGCTGCCTGGCTGGTGCTGCCTGGCTGGTGCTGGCTGGTGCTGGCTGGCTGGTGCTGCCTGGCTGGTGCTGGCTGGCTTGTGCTGCCTGGCTGGTGCTGGCTGGCTGGTGCTGCCTGGCTGGTGCTGCCTGGCTGGCTGCCTGGCTGGTGCTGCCTGGCTGGTGCTGGCTGGCTGGTGCTGGCTGGCTGGTGCTGGCTGGCTGGTGCTGCCTGGCTGGTGCTGGCTGGCTGGTGCTGGCTGGCTGGTGCTGCCTGGCTGGTGCTGGCTTGCTGGTGCTGCCTGGCTGGTGCTGCCTGGCTGGCTGCCTGGCTGGTGCTGCCTGGCTGGTGCTGGCTGGCTGGTGCTGGCTGGCTGGTGCTGGCTGGCTGGTGCTGCCTGGCTGGCTGCCTGGCTGGTGCTGGCTGGCTGGTGCTGCCTGGCTGGTGCTGGCTGGCTGGTGCTGCCTGGCTGGTGCTGCCTGGCTGGTGCTGGCTTGCTGGTGCTGCCTGGCTGGTGCTGCCTGGCTGGCTGCCTGGCTGGTGCTGCCTGGCTGGTGCTGGCTGGCTGGTGCTGGCTGGCTGGTGCTGGCTGGCTGGTGCTGGCTGGCTGGTGCTGGCTGCCTGGCTGGCTGCCTGGCTGGTGCTGCCTGGCTGGTGCTGGCTGGCTGGTGCTGGCTGGCTGGTGCTGGCTGGCTGGTGCTGGCTGGCTGGCTGGCTGGCTGGCTGGCTGCCTGGCTGGTGCTGGCTGGTAGGTGCTGGCTGGTGCTGGCTGGCTGGTGCTGGCTGGCTGGCTGGCTGGCTGGCTGGCTGGTTGGTGCTGGCTGGCTGGCTGGTTGGCTGGGTTGTCCTAGGGCTAAAGTTAAGTGTCCAGTGTAGCAGGAAGGTAAAAACCTAAATTAATATTGTATTTGTGATATGCGCCGAATACAACAGGTGTAGACTTTACTGGGAAACGCTTACTTACGAGCCCTTTCCGAACAATGTTAAAAAGTAAGAAAATTAGCTAATAAAAATAGAAAATAGTAACACAATAAATAACAATAACGAGGCTATAAACAAGGATTGTAATGTGCAGAGGTAATACTGTATGTAAATGTAGGTAGGGGTAAAAGTGACTAGGCAATCAGGATAGATAACAAACAGAGTAGCAGCAAGTGTGTGAAAGTGTGTGTATGTGTGTGTGAGTGTACAGTGGGGAAAAAAAGTATTTAGTCAGCCACCAATTGTGCAAGTTCTCCCACTTAAAAAGATGAGAGAGGCCTGTAATTTTCATCATAGGTACACGTCAACTATGACAGACAAAATGAGAAAAAAAAATCCCAAAAATCACATTGTAGGATTTTTTATGAATTTATTTGCTGCAATGATGGTGGAAAATAAGTATTTGGTCAATAACAAAAGTTTCTCAATACTTTGTTATATACCCTTTGTTGGCAATGACACAGGTCAAACATTTTCTGTAAGTCTTCACAAGGTTTTCACACACTGTTGCTGGTATTTTGGCCCATTCCTCCATGCAGATCTCCTCTAGAGCAGTGATGTTTTGGGGCTGTCGCTGGGCAACACGGACTTTCAACTCCCTCCAAAGATTTTGTATGGGGTTGAGATCTGGAGACTAGCTAGGCCACTCCAGGACCTTGAAATGGTTCTTACGAAGGCACTCCTTCGTTGCCTGGGCGGTGTGTTTGGGATCATTGTCATGCTGAAAGACCCAGCCACATTTCATCTTCAATGCCCTTGCTGATGGAAGGAGGTTTTCACTCAAAATCTCACGATACATGGCCCCATTCATTCTTTCCTTTACACGGATCAGTCGTCCTGGTCTCTTTGCAGAAAAACAGCCCCAAAGCATGATGTTTCTACCCCCATGCTTCACAGTAGAAAAGAAAAAAGTGTTCTTTGGATGCAACTCAGCATTCTTTGTCCTCCAAACACGACGAGTTGAGTTTTTACCAAAAAGTTATATTTTGGTTTCATCTGACCATATGACATTCTCCCAATCCTCTTCTGGATCATCCAAATTCACTCTAGCAAACTTCAGACGGGCCTGGACATGTACTGGCTTAAGCAGGGGGACACGTCTTGCGCTGCAGGATTTGAGTCCCTGGCGGCGTAGTGTGTTACTGATGGTAGGCTTTGTTACTTTGGTCCCAGCTCTCTGCAGGTCATTCACTAGGTCCCCCCGTGTGGTTCTGGGATTTTTGCTCACCGTTCTTGTGATCATTTTGACCCCACGGGGTGAGATCTTGCGTGGAGCCCCAGATCGAGGGAGATTATCAGTGGTCTTGTATGTCTTCCATTTCCTAATAATTGCTCCCTGTCACGCCCTGGCTCTGGGGACTCTTAAATGTTGAGCCAAGGTGTGTAGTGTCTATGTTGTATTTTCTATGTTGTGCTTTCTAGATCGTGTAGATCTATGTTGGCCAGGGTGGTTCCCAATCAGAGGCAGCTGTTTGTCGTTGTCTCTGATTGGGGACCATACTTAGGCAGCATGTTTGCACTAGTCATTGTGGGATCTTGTTCCGTATGGTTTGTTTTGGTGTTAACCTAGGACTTCACGTATCGTTTGGTTTGTTGTTTTTGTTCGTGTGTGTTAAGTACGTTAATTAAATAAAATGTACGCTTACCACGCTGCGCCTTGGTCCGTCACTTCCTTGAACGATCGTGACAGAAGATCCCACCAAAAGAGGACCAAGCAGCGTGTCCAGGAGCAAACGCCGGAGGTTACGTTAGTAGATGTCCTCCTCGGTTGGGGGAGAATCACGGAGGAGGAGGCCGTCCGTTACCGGAGGGCGATGAATGAAAATGCCCAGGCAGGAGAGGAGAAACGGCGCCAACCGTGCCGACGACGTACACCCGAGAGGCAACCCCAAGAAAATGTTTGGGGGGGGCACACGGCATGGACGACGGGGCAGCAGGAGGCAGCGACAGGGCGTATCTGCAGACTAGGAGTGGAGGCCACCAGGTTACGGGGGCTATTGGTCCAGAGGGAGCAGGAGTTAATTGGTCAGAGGGAGGAGCTACAGGAGGTGTTAAGGGAGAAGGAGAGTGTAGAGGCACGGCGAGAGGAGCTGGTTAGGCAGCAGAGGGAGCGGAGGTTTATAAGGAAACCCAGTCCCGCTCCTCGCACCAAGCAAGTGGTGTGTGTCACCAGTCCGGTCCGGCCCGTTCCTGATCCCCGCACTAAGCCAGTGGTGCGTGTTCCCAGTACGGCTCGACCCATTCCTGCTTCCCGCACAAGGCCAGTGGTGTGTGTTCCCAGCCCGGTCCGGCCTGTTCCTGCTCCCCGCACCAAGCCAGTGGTGCGCGTCGTCAGCCCGGTCCGGCCTGTTCCTGCTCCCCGCACCAAGCTAGTGGTGCTCGTCGTCAGCCCGGTCCGGCCTTGTCCTGCTCCCCGCACCAAGCCAGGGGTGCGCGTTGTCGGCCCGGTCCGGCCTGTTCCTGTCCCTCGCACCAAGCGAGTGCTCCCCGCACCAAGCCAGTGGTGTGTGTTCCCAGCCCGGTCCGGCCTGTTCCTGCTCCCCGCACCAAGACAGTGGTGCGCGTCGTCAGCCCGGTCCGGCCTGTTCCTGCTCCCCGCACCAAGATAGTGGTGCGCGTCGTCAGCCCGGTCCGGCCTGTTCCTTCTCCCCGCACCAAGCCAGGGGTGCGCGTCGTCGGCCCGGTCCGGCCTGTTCCTGTCCCTCGCACCAAGCCAGTGGTGCGCGTCGCCAGCCCGGTCCGGTCCGTTCCTGCTCCCCGCACCAAGCCAGTGGTGTGCGTCGCCAGCCCGGTCCGACCTGTTCCTGTCCCTCGCACTAAGCCAGTGGTGCGCGTCGTCAGCCCGGTCCGGCCCGTTCCTGCTCCCCGCACCAAGCCGGTGGTGCGCGTCGCCAGCCCGGTCCGGCCCGTTCCTGCTCCCCGCACCAAGCCAGTGGTGCGCGTCGTCAGCCCGGTCCGGCCCGTTCCTGCTCCCCGCACCAGGCCAGTGGTGCGCGTCGTCAGCCCGGTCCGGCCCGTCCCTCTCCCCGCACCAAGCCAGTGGTGCGTGTGTCCAGTCCGGCACGGCCCGTGCCTGTTCCACCGGTGCCTGGTCCGGCACCGGTCAGCTGCTCCACTCCGGAGCCTGAGCAATCCGCTCCACCGGTGTCCAGTCCAGCCCCTACCCTCTTGTGTTTGTGTGGCACGGTCGCAGTCCGCGCCTTTGGGGGGGGGGGGGTACTGTCACGCCCTGGCTCTGGGGACTCTTAAATGTTGAGCCAGGGTGTGTAGTATCTATGTTGTATTTTCTATGTTGTTGATCTAGATCGTGTAGATCTATGTTGGCCAGGGTGGTTCCCAATCAGAGGCAGCTGTTTCTCGTTGTCTCTGATTGGGGACCATACTTAGGCAGCATGTTTGGCACTAGTCATTGTGGGATCTTGTTCCGTATGGTTTGTTTTGGTGTTAACCTAGGACTTCACGTATCGTTTGGTTTGTTGTTTTTGTTCGTGTGTGTTAAGTACGTTAATTAAATAAAATGTACGCTTACCACGCTGCGCCTTGGTCCGTCACTTTATTGAACGATCGTAACACTCCCACAGTTGATTTCTTCAAACCAAGCTGCTTACCTATTGCAGATTCAGTCTTCCCAGCCTGGTGCAGGTCTACAATTTTGTTTCTGGTGTCCTTTGACAGCTCTTTGGTCTTGGCCATAGTGGAGTTTGGAGTGTGACTGTTTGAGGTTGTGGACAGGTGTCTTTTATACTGATAACAAGTTCAAACAGGTGCCATTAATACAGGTAACGAGTGGAGGACAGAGGAGCCTCTTAAAGAAGAAGTTACAGGTCTGTGAGAGACAGAAATCTTGCTTGTTTGTAGGTGACCAAATACTTATTTTCCACCATAATTTGCAAATAAATTCATTAAAAATCCTACAATGTGATTTTCTGGAGAAAAAAAAAATCTCAATTTGTCTGTCATAGTTGACGTGTACATATGATGAAAATTACAGGCCTCTCTCATCTTTTTAAGTGGGAGAACTTGCACAATTGGTGGCTGACTAAATACTTTTTTCCCCCACTGTATGTAGTGTGTGTATGTGTGTGTTGGAGTGTCAGTGTAAGTATGTGTGAGTGTGTGATTAGAGTCCAGCGAGTGTGCACAGAGTCAGTGCAAAAAAAGGTCAATGCAAATAGTCCAGGAAGCCATTTGATTACATGTTCAGCAGTGCTATGGCTTGGGGGTAGAAGCTGTTCAGGATCCTTTAGGTCCCAGACTTGGCACTCCGGTACCGCTTGCTGTGCTGTAGAAGAGTAAACTATCTATGGTTTGGGTGGCTGGTGTTTTTGAAACATTTCCGGGCCTTCCTCTGACACCGCCTGATATAGAGCTCCTGGATGGCATGGAGCTCGGCCCCAGTGTTGTACTGGGCCGTCCGCACCACCCTCTGTAGCGCCTCGCGATCGAGGGTGGTGCTGTTGCCATACCAAGCAGTGATGCAGCCAGTCAAGATGCTCTCAATGGTGCAGCTGTAGAACTTTTTGAGGATTTGAGGGCCCCATGCCAAATCTTTTCAACCTCCTGAGGAGGAAGAGGCATTGTCGTGCCTTCTTCACGACTGTGCTGGTGTGAGAGAACCATGTTAAGTCCTTCGGGATGTGGACACAGAGGAACTTGAAGCTCTCGACCCGCCCCATTGATGTGGATGAGGGCGGAGCTCGCACGTCCATATCCTTTAGATCAGCTCCAGGTCTCTGACATCCTATAGGCTGACCTCACTGACCTCCCCCCTATAGGCTGACCTCACTGACCTCCTCCCTATAGTTTGACCTCACTAACCTCCTCCCTATAGGCTGACCTTACTGACCTCCTCCCTATAGGCTGACCTCACTGACCTCCTCCCTATAGGCTGACCTCATTGACCTCCTCCCTATAGGCTGACCTCACTGACCTCCTCCCTATAGGCTGACCTCACTGACCTCCTCCCTATAGGCTGACCTCACTGACCTCCTCCCTATAGGCTGACCTCACTGACCTCCTCCCTATAGGCTGACCTCACTGACCTCCTCCCTATAGGCTGTCTCATCGTCGTCGGTGATCAGGCCCACCACCGTCGTGTCGTCAGCAAAACTTGATAATGGTGTTGGAGTCGTGCGTTACCACACAGTCGTGGGTGAAGAGGGAGTACAGGAGGGGACTAAGCACACAACCCCTGAGGGGCTCACATGTTGAGGGTCAGCGTGGCAGATGTGTTGTTACCTACCCTCGCCACCTGGGTGGGCGGCTCGTCAGAAACTCCAGGACACAGTTTCAGAGGGAGGTGTTCAGTCCCAGGGTCCCGAGCTTGGTGATGAGCTTCGAGGGGACTATGGGGTTGAACGCTAAGCTTTAGTCAATGAAAAGCATTCTCACATAGGTATTACCCTTGTCTTGGTGGGAAAGAGCAGTGTAGAGTGCAATAGAGATTGCGTCATCTGTGGATCTGTTGGGGCGGTGTGCGAATCGGAGTGGGTCCAGGGTGTGCTACGGGACGATAGTCATTAAGGCAGGTTACCTTTGAGTTCTTAGGAACAGGGACAATGTTGGTCTGCTTGAAACACGTTGGGATTACAGACTGGCACTAGGACATGTTGAAAATGGCCGTGCAAACACGTACGCTCTGAGAACACGCCCTGATATTCCGTCTGGCCCAGCACTAGGACATGTTGAAAATGGCCGTGCAAACACGTACGCTCTGAGAACACGCCCTGATATTCCGTCTGGCCCAGCACTAGGACATGTTGAAAATGGCTGTGCAAACACGTACGCTCTGAGAACACGCCCTGATATTCCGTCTGACCCAGCAGCCTTGCGAGTGTTAAACTGTTTAAAAGTCTTACTCACATCGGCGAGAGTGAGATCACACAGTTGTCCGGGACAGCAGGGGCTCTCATGCCTGGCTCAGTGTTGCCTCAAAGCGATCATAGAAGGCATTCAGCTAGTCTGGGAGGTTTGCGGCATTGGGCAACTCATGACTGGGTTTCCCTTTGACAGCTCGTTGAGTGCCTGCATAGTGCCATTCTCATTTTGTGGTGGGAAGTGGAGAGCAGTGATGATTAAAGATGAAAACACTATTGGTACATAAAAAAGTCAATTTACAGTGCATTCAGAAAGTATTCAGACTCCTTTACTTTTTCCACATTTTGTTACGTTACAGCCTTATTCTAAAATTGATTAAATTGTTTTTTTTCTTCTTATCAATCTACACACAATACTCCATAATAACAAAGCAAAAAAAGGTTTTTAGAAAGATTTGTAAATGTATTAAAAATAAAAAACGGAAATATCACATTTACATAAATATTCAGACCCTTCACTCCGTACTTTGTTGAAGCACCTTTGGCAGCGATTACAGCCTTGAGTCTTCTTGGGTATGACGCTACAAGCTTGGCACACCTGTATTTGGGGAATTTCTCCCATTATTCTCTGCAGATCCTCTCAAGCGCTGTCAGGTCGGATGGGGAGTGTCGCTGCACAGCTATGTTTAGGTCTCTCCAGAGATGTTTGATTGGGTTCAAGTCTGGACTCTGGCTGGGCCACTCAAGGACATTCAGAGACTTGTCCTGAAGCCACTCCTGCGTTGTCTTGGCTGTGTGCATAGGGTCATTGTCTTGTTGGAAGGTGAACCTTCGCCCCAGTCTGAGGTCCTGAGCGCTCTGGAGCAGGTTTTCATCAAGGATCTCTCTGTACTTTGCGCCGTTAATCTTTCCCTCGATTCTGACTAGTCTCCCAGTCCCTGCCGCTGAACAACATCCCCACAGCATGATGCTGCCACCACCATGCTTCATCGCAGGGATGGTGCCTGGTTTCTTCCAGACGTGACGCTTGGCATTCAGGCCAAAGAGTTCAGTCTTGGTTTCATCAGACCAGAGAATCTTGTTTCTTGTTTTTGAGGTATTCTAGTTCAGGTGAGCATAAGCTTCAGACTTGTACCTACTGTTTTCACAACGCCCAGTGTAGCTCCCCTGCAAGGCCTTGCCTGCGTGCCTCAGAGAGGGGCCCAGACAGGGATGTGTGGTGTGCTGGGAGAGAGGGATATTTATACACACACAGGGTAGACCTTAGACCAACCACAAATGGTAGAGAGGGAAAGGGAGAGTGTGGGTGTGCACGCGTTTGTGTGTGTGGGCAGAGTACTGGAGGGGAGTACTGGAAGGGTGGAAAAAATCGACAGAAAGGGAGGAAGAGTGGAAAGGAGTGAGAGTTTAATAAAAACATTAAGCAGTAAGCGACAAATATCAACATACTACTCATCTATACTGAGAAGGCATCATCTAATGGCCCAGTTGGTTTGTTCCGTTGTCCCCTGCCACTGGATCATTTTGGTACAGCCCATCCCTTATTCTGATCATCAGCTGTTGTCAAACACACGTGGGTCTGGAAAGACGATTCTCTTCCTCAATATTGTGCAGTGAATTCACACTAGATGAAACGCCTAAATTAGTATGACATCCTGGCATTTAATGCATACACAATTAGAAATGACACTTTCTGTAAAACATTCTATTTTTTTTGCACACCAAACGGTCTACTATTTCACACAGCAATTATTCAGTAATAAAGTTACCCCTCTATTCTCCCCACCCTCACTGTGTGTACTTACCTGGCTGCGCGCGCGTGTGTGTGTGTGTGTGTGTGTGTGTGTGTGTGTGTGTGTGTGTGTGTGTGTGTGTGTGTGTGTGTGTGACTGTGTCCAGGTAAGGCCAATGTGAACGTGCTGTGGGATGAGGGCTCGGTGCAGACTGCCCCTGCTGTGCCTGTTCGCATCGCCTTCGTCTTGGTGGTCCATGGCAGAGCCTCTCGGCAGTTCCAACGCCTGTTCAAGGCCATCTACCACACCTCACACTACTACTATATACACGTAGACCAGGTAAGACCATCTACCACACCTCACACTACTACTATATACACGTAGACCACTACAGACCATCTACCACACCTCACACTACTACTATATACACGTAGACCACTACAGACCATCTACCATACCTCACACTACTGTTATATACATGTAGACCACTACAGACCATCTACCATACCTCACACTACTGTTATATACATGTAGACCACTACAGACCATCTACCACACCTCACACTACTACTATATACACGTAGACCACTACAGACCATCTACCACACCTCACACTACTACTATATACACGTAGACCAGGTAAGACCATCTACCACACCTCACACTACTACTATATACATGTAGACCACTACAGACCATCTACCATACCTCACACTACTGTTATATACATGTAGACCACTACAGACCATCTACCATACCTCACACTACTGTTATATACATGTAGACCACTACAGACCATCTACCATACCTCACACTACTGTTATATACATGTAGACCACTACAGACCATCTACCACACCTCACACTACTGTTATATACATGTAGACCACTACAGACCATCTACCACACCTCACACTACTGTTATATACATGTAGACCACTACAGACCATCTACCATACCTCACACTACTGTTATATACATGTAGACCACTACAGACCATCTACCATACCTCACACTACTGTTATATACATGTAGACCACTACAGACCATCTACCACACCTCACACTACTGTTATATACATGTAGACCACTACAGACCATCTACCATACCTCACACTACTGTTATATACATGTAGACCACTACAGACCATCTACCATACCTCACACTACTACTATATACATGTAGGCCACTACAGACCATCTACCATACCTCACACTACTGTTAAATACATGTAGACCACTACAGACCATCTACCATACCTCACACTACTGTTATATACATGTAGACCACTACAGACCATCTACCATACCTCACACTACTGTTAAATACATGTAGACAACTACAGACCATCTACCATACCTCACACTACTGTTAAATACATGTAGACCACTACAGACCATCTACCATACCTCACACTACTGTTATATACATGTAGACCACTACAGACCATCTACCATACCTCACACTACTGTTAAATACATGTAGACCACTACAGACCATCTACCATACCTCACACTACTACTATATACATGTAGACCACTACAGACCATCTACCATACCTCACACTACTGTTATATACATGTAGACCACTACAGACCATCTACCATACCTCACACTACTATTATATACATGTAGACCACTACAGACCATCTACCATACCTCACACTACTGTTATATACATGTAGACCAGGTAAGACCATCTACCATACCTCACACTACTGTTATATACATGTAGACCAGGTAAGACCATCTACCATACCTCACACTACTGTTATATACATGTAGACCACTACAGACCATCTACCATACCTCACACTACTATTATATACATGTAGACCACTACAGACCATCTACCATACCTCACACTACTGTTATATACATGTAGACCACTACAGACCATCTACCATACCTCACACTACTGTTATATACATGTAGACCACTACAGACCATCTACCATACCTCACACTACTATTATATACATGTAGACCACTACAGACCATCTACCATACCTCACACTACTGTTATATACATGTAGACCACTACAGACCATCTACCATACCTCACACTACTGTTATATACATGTAGACCACTACAGACCATCTACCATACCTCACACTACTGTTATATACATGTAGACCACTACAGACCATCTACCATACCTCACACTACTGTTATATACATGTAGACCAGGTAAGACCATCTACCATACCTCACACTACTGTTATATACATGTAGACCACTACAGACCATCTACCATACCTCACACTACTGTTATATACATGTAGACCACTACAGACCATCTACCATACCTCACACTACTGTTATATACATGTAGACCACTACAGACCATCTACCATACCTCACACTACTGTTATATACATGTAGACCACTACAGACCATCTACCATACCTCACACTACTGTTATATACATGTAGACCACTACAGACCATCTACCATACCTCACACTACTACTATATACATGTAGGCCACTACAGACCATCTACCATACCTCACACTACTGTTATATACATGTAGACCACTACAGACCATCTACCATACCTCACACTACTGTTATATACATGTAGACCACTACAGACCATCTACCATACCTCACACTACTGTTATATACATGTAGACCAGGTAAGACCATCTACCATACCTCACACTACTGTTATATACATGTAGACCACTACAGACCATCTACCACACCTCACACTACTGTTATATAGAGTGCATTCGGAAAGTATTCAGACCCCTTCACTTTTTCCATATTTTGTTACGTTACAGCCTTATTCTAAAATTGATTAAATTAATTGTTTTCCTCATCAATATACATACAATACCCCATAATGACAAGTCCACCTGTGGTAAATTCAAATGATTGGACATGATTTGGAAAGGCACACACCTGTCTATATAAGGTCCCATAATTGACAGTGCATGTCAGATCAAAACCCAAGCCATGAGTTCGAAGGAATTGTCCGTAGTGCTCCGAGACAGGATTGTGTTGAGGCACAGATCTGGGGAAGGGTACAAAAACAATTATGTAGCATTGAAGGTCCCCAAGAACACAGTGGCCTCCATCATTCTTAAATGGAAGAAGTTTGGAACCACCAAGACTCTTCCTAGAGCTGGCCGCCTGGCCAAACTGAGCAATCGGGGGAGAAGGGCATTGGTCAGGGAGGTGACCAAGAATCCGATGGTCACTCTGGCAGTTCCTCTGTGGAGATGGGAGAACCTTCCAGAAGGACAACCATCTCTGCAGTACTCCACCAATCAGGGCTTTATGATAGAGTGGCCAGATGGAAGCCACTCCTCAGTAAAAGGCACATGACAGCCCGCTTGGAGTTTGCCAAAAGGCACCTAAAGGACTCTCCGACCATGAGAAACAAGAATCTCTGGTCTGATGAAACCAAGATTGAACTCTTTGGCCTGAATGTCAAGCATCATGTCTGGAGGAAACCTGGCACAATCCCCACTGTGAAGCATGGTGGTGGCAGCATCATGCTGTGGGGATGTTTTTCAGCGGCAGGGACTGGGAGACTAGTCAGAATCGAGGGAAGGATGAACAGCGCAAAGTACAGAGAGATCCTTGATGAAAACCTACTTCAGAGCGCTCAGGACCTCAGACTGGGGTGAAGGTTCACCTTCCAACAGGACAATGACCCTAAGCACACAGCCAAGACAACGCAGGAGTGGCTTCAGGACAAGTCTCTGAATGTCCTTGAGTGGCCCAGCCAGAGCCCGGACTTGAACCCGATCTAACATCTCTGGAGAGACCTGAAATTAGCTGTGCAGCGACGCTCCCCATCCAACCTGATAGAGCTTGAGAGGATCTGCAGAGAAGAATAGGAGGAATTCCCCAAATACAGGTGTGCCAAGCTTGTAGCGTCATACCCAAGAAGACTCAAGGCTGTAATTGCTGCCAAAGGTGCTTCAACAAAGTACTGAGTAAAGGGTCTGAATACTAATGTGAATGTGATATTTCCGTTTATTTTTATTTTTTTTATACATTTGCAAACATCTAAAAATCTGTTTTTGCTTCGTCATTATGGGGTATTGTGTGTAGATTGATGAGGGGGGGGGGGGAAACGATATAATCCATTTTAGAATAAGGCTGTAACATAACAAAATGTGGGAAAAGTGAAGGGGTCTGAATACTTCCCGAATGCACTGCACATGTAGACCAGGTAAAAGCACTATTAATTTAACCACCACCTTTCTACCCTTCCCCCAGCGTTCCAACTACCTCCACAGACAGGTGGGGGCGCTAGCGAGCAAGTACTCCAACGTGCGTGTTACTTCCTGGAGGATGTCCACCATTTGGGGCGGGGCGAGCCTGCTCACCATGTACCTGCGTAGCATGGACGACCTTCTCAAGATGGCCGACTGGAATTGGGACTTCTTCATCAACCTCAGCGCAGCCGACTACCCTATCAGGTGGGCATGGAGGGCGCTGGTCAAAAGTAGTACACTGTATAGGGAATAGGACCCTGATGGCTCTGGTCAAAGGTAGTGCACTGTATAGAGAATAGGGCACACACACACACACAGAATTCCACATAATAGTGGTAGTCGTTCTAACGAAAGGTCCTGAGTCACTAAATCCTCTCTACTTCCAACTGGATCTCTTATTGAAGTGAACCAATCCTATGAGCCCTGCGGCCCGCCGGACAAAATCCATCCCACGTTCCACAGCCATGTCATTAGGCCCACGTCAATACCCAGTGATTACATCAGAGTTGACACAGATCCCAGCGTGTTGCGTTTGTGTGTGTGTGTGTGTTATCGATGAGGGTGAGGAGGAGAGGAGGAGAGGAGGAGAGGAGAGAGGAGGAGAAGAGAGGAGAGGAGAGGAGAGGAGAGGAGAGGAGAGGAGGGGAGGAGGAGAGGAGGGGGAGAGGAGGAGAGGAGGGAGGAGAAGAGGAGGAGAGGGAGAGGAGGAGGAGGAGAGGAGGAGGAGAGGAGGCGGAGGAGAGGAGGAGGAGAGGAGGAGGAGAGGGATAGTACATGTTTTCTTGCTCCATCGGATTGACAGAGTGTAAAGGAAGGAGAGATGAAGCATAGAGAGACACTGTATATACAGTTGAAGTCTGAATTTTACATACACCTTAGCCAAATACATTTAAACTCAGTTTTTCACAATTCCTGACATTTAATCCTATTAAATATCCCCTGTCTTAGGTCAGTTAGGATCACCAGTTTATTTTAAGAATGTGAAATGTCAGAATAATAGTAGAGAGAATGATTTATTCCAGCTTTTATTTCTTTCATCACATTCCCAGTGGGTCAGAAGTTTACATACACTCAATTAGTATTTGGTAGCATTGCCTTTAAATTGTTTAACTTGGGTCAAACGTTTTGGGTAGCCTTCCACAAGCTTCCCACAATAAGTTGGTTGAATTTTGGCCCATTCCTCCTGACAGAGCTGGTGTAACTGAGTCAGGTTTGTAGGCCTCCTTGCTCGCACACGCTTTTTCATTTCTGCCCACAAATGTTCTATAGGATTGAGGTCAGGGCTTTGTGATGGCCACTCCAATACCTTGACTTTGTTGTCCTTAAGCCATTTTGCCACAACTTTGGAAGTATGCTTGGGGTCATTGTCCATTTGGAAGACCCATTTGCGACCAAGCTTTAACTTCCTGACTGATGTCTTGAGATGTTGCTTCAATATATCCACATAATTGTCCTTCCTCATGATGCCATCTATTTTGTGAAGTGTACCAGTCCCTCCTGCAGCAAAGCACTCCCACAGCATGATGCTGCCACCCCCGTGCTTCATTTTTGGGATGGTGTTCTTCGGGCTTGCAAGCCACCCCCTTTTTCCTTCAAACATAACGATGGTCATTATGGCCAAACAGTTCTATCTTTGTTTCATCAGACCAGAGGACATTTCTCCAAAAAGTACGATCTTTGTCCCCATGTGCAGTTGCAAACCGTAGTCTGGCTTTTTTATGGCGGTTTTGGAGCAGTGGCATCTTCCTTGCTGAGCGGCCTTTCAGGTTATGTCGATATAGGACTCGTTTTACTGTGGATATAGATACTTTTGTACCTGTTTCCTCCAGCATCTTCACAAGGTCCTTTGCTGTTGTTCTGGGATTGATTTGCACTTTTTGCATCCAAAGTACGTCCATCTCTAGGAGACAGAACGCGTCTCCTTCCTGAGCGGTATGACGGCTGCGTGGTCCCATGGTGTTTATACTTGCGTACTATTGTTTGTACAGATGAACGTGGTACCTTCAGGCGTTTGGAAATTGCTCCCAATGATGAACTAGACTTGTGGAGGTCTACTATTTTTTTTCTGAGGTCTTGGCTGATTTCTTTTGATTTTCCCATGTCAAGCAAAGAGGCACTGAGTTTGAAGGTAGGCCTTGAAATTCATCCACAGGTACACCTCCAATTGACTCAAATGATGTCAATTAGCCTATCATAAGCTTTTAAAGCCATGACATCATTTTCTGGAATTTTCCAAGCTGTTTAAAGGCACAGTCAACTTAGTGTATGTA